>NW_028143781.1:0-39000 GCF_977018435.1 Lepisma saccharinum
GTTGATGTCAATGCAGTTTGGCTCAAGGCTAGAGATGTGCAGTATCCCGAAAAGTCGGAACCGGGATCGGGAAAAAAATTCCCGTCCCGATCCCGACTTCGGGAAATGGCTTCCCGACTTTTCGGGATCCCGAGCAGTCCAGAAATACCGAATGGTTATTTTAAAAAGTCTTTAATTCTTGACGTTTTCTGCATTGGAAGTTTCTGGAACTTGTCGGAAATTTTTAGTTTTTATTCTAGAAATGCAAAAACAATCACTTAAAGTGAAATGACGTTTAGAATTCGAGATTTCCATATTTTTGGGAAATTTCGATTATTTCCCGACATGGTCGGGAAATTGTGAATTTTTCCCGTCCCGAATGTCGGAATTTGAAAGATTTCCCGTCCCGACCTAAGGAATTCTGTTCTGCACACCCCTAGAAGTATCTTTAAAAATATGGATTACCGCGATTTGAACACGTTCCGAATATTTACGTGAATTTTACTACATTCTAATCGTGAGGAATTAATATCCCTGAAAGAGAAATTTACACAATCATGTATGTTAAGAAAGCCCTTTGTTGTCCGATAATCAAGGTGTATATAACAAAATGAAGTTAAAAGAACTTACTTTCGTTTAAGGTTATGAAGAAATTTGGGTTCTCAAAGAATTGTTTGTACCTTTATTGTTATGAATAGCTTTTATGCTTAAAAGAGTTACTATACCAATGCATAGCATGTAGTTTTCTTTTTTTTTAAAAAAAAAAAAAAGAGAATGACCATTAAATTTATGATTAACAAAAAGCATTTATTATACACGTAAAATACCAAAGCGCAGCTAGGAGGGTGAAGAATGGTCACGCACACAATATGATAGTGTTTTGTCAACCTTGGCCAGTTGTGCGAAAATCGTTCATCTTTTCTCTGGGGTGGTGCTGCCGTCTGTGTCTGCGAGGAAACAACCCTCCAGTACGCCAGGCATTTGTTTTGTCAACCGTTCTTAACACGTTTTTTCGCGTACGAGCGCTTGTGGTGATAGGTTCACTAGTAAAAAGCGGTGCATATCCGAAGGAGCAGCAATTCGCGAGTGATTGGTTCAATTTCGACGACTTTATTGTCAAGTCAATTGCTTATAGAGTGTAGTGAAACGATTCAGTGTATTTTTTCCCCTTGGTGTGTAACCTAGCCAGCGACCCATTAGATCACCGTGGCTTCCGGTGGGCAGCCGGTTCCCACCCAGGATGCCGAAATGTTGGACCCGAGAGAGAGGACGGCTGCGGAAGGATTAGTCGACCTGGCCACAAAGGAGTTTCCATTAAACCAACATGATGATGACATTCCCATGACCGACTCTGTACAACGCTCAGGTAAACGGACACTGGACGAGGTGAGTAAAACCGATCGCAATCAAGAGAAAATGTTCCGCCCCACTCAACCGGACCAACGACCCCCAACTCTTTGGTATTCGACCGACACCACCGGCCCATTTGTGGTCCTCTTAGAAGGACAGAACCAAAACATTGGTAAACTTTCTAGTGGCAGCCTAGGTAACAAATTCCGGAAGGCCAACATTCCAGTGTGTCTAGTGGAACAATGTGGCAAAAACAGAGTACGGGCCACTTTCAAAACAGCAGAACAAGCAAACGCTTTCGTCAGGAACGGGACCTTTTTGGACTCCCTGGGGGTCCGAGCCAAATTACCACATAGCTTGATTCAATGGGAAGGGCTAGTGTATGGGATAGAATTTGACGTGACCGAACAAGACATCCTTGATGGCACCGATTCTCCCTTTCGGGTTACTTGCGCTAAACGCTTAAAGAAAAAATCTGGCGAGAGGATGGCACTTTCCAACTCGTGGACACAAAATTGATCTGTCTCACCTTCCACGGCAAACACCTGCCCGAAAAAGTGCTGATAAATAAGGAAATCTTCACAGTCAAACCGCGAGTTCGATCGGTTTTGCAATGCTCTGGCTGTTTCCGATATAATCATTCCCAGGTTCAATGCCGGTCTAAACCACAATGTGCTAACTGTGGCCAAGAACGACACGGGGAAGGATGCTCCCAACCCCCTCACTGTAGCAATTGCAAGGGCACACATGGGGCACGTGACCGCCAATGCGATTTCTGGCAAAGAGAACAAACTATACAAACTCGTATGGCGGAAGAAAATATTTCCTATTATGAAGCAAAGGCCAAACTTCTTGGCACCTTCCACCCACCCCTAACTCGGGAAGATATTTTGAATCCCATGCTAAACAAGCGTGACTTTCCCAAACTGTCCCCCACACCCACCTCGACCCCCTCGAACGGAACACGCCAACTCGGCGCTTGGGATAACCCCTTTCATACCTTACAGAAGCCTTTGGTTTCCGACCCTTCCCCCCCAAGTGGTCGACAGACCGCCACGCCGCAGGCAGTGGAGACAGTTCGCTCAAAAAATAAAATTCCTCCCCGCCGCTGGACTAGCAAGCCTAATAATCCCGTGCCCCATTCCTCCTCGAAGGAACAACATGCAGATCTACAAGTCAAGGCATCCAGCACCAACGTTGAAAAAACAAGAACAATTTCTAGTTCATCGACATCGGAAGATGAATTTACCCCCTCTCCCCCCATCGGGCGTAACGCTCATCCGGCCCGGAGGGCCCCCCCGGACCCGGCATCATCACCGCCTTCGGAACCACTGCAAGTTCACCATTCCGACCAACAAACGATCTACAAATCACTCTTGGACGTCATAACGACCTTATGGGCATCAGTGCTCCAAATATCAAACATACGCGAACAAAAGATTCTCATCCAGCAAATACAAGCCCTCACGACCCAACTGTTATCAATAATAGCAGGCTGATTACCTATCCACTTTTGTTTCTCTTTCCTCTTCGTTTTTTCTCCCCCTATTTTTTCGTTTTCTTATCCTCCCGACAAAAAGAAGATATTACAACGGAAGCTCGCCTATTCCGGCATAGACCGCCCCAGGAGCTTTTTCTCCTTTGTTTATTTTACCTGTTTTTTTTGTTTTTTTTTTTGTTTTCCCTCCCTGTTCTTATTCAATGGAACGTCCGCAGCTTTTCGGCCAGAAAATGTGAATTACAGAAACTTGTGGCGGATTATAAACCGCATCTCCTTAGCCTACAAGAGGTGAAAGGAACTCGATACGAGAACTACAGACTCCCACATTTCATCTCTTACGGTCCCCCTTTCCCCGCAACACAACGAGGTGTTGCGATTTACGTACACGAAAATCTCCCACATTCCCCCCTCTCTCTCCCCTCCTCTCATCCTTTAATTCACCAGTATAACGTCGAAATTGTTGCTGTCCGCATTCATTTTCATCAACACCTATTCACACTCCTCTCCCTTTATATTCCTCCCCACCACTTTTCGCAGCACATCCCTTTATCCACTCTCACTGACCTTCTCGCCTTACTCCCAGGACCCTATCTCATAACCGGAGATTTCAATAGCCATCACCAGATGTGGGGCAATGTCCTGACCGATAGATTAGGTTACACCATAGAAAATTGGATCCTTGAGAACGACTTCATTATAATGAATGACGGTACCCCCCCCCCCCACTATCCACACAATGGTTCCCGTCCGACTGCTATCGATTTAACATTAGTGTCTCCAAACCTTTTTTCTCATATTAACTGGACCAACGATATTGACTTACGAGGGAGTGATCACACGCCGATATTTATTTGTTTACCCAATACCTTTTCGAAAACAGGCGTGACTGACATTCCTGTCCGTAGATGGACACGTGAGTCAATTAATTGGAAAACCTTTCGCTCTTATTTTCTCAAATTATACTATACGGATGATATACCCTCCCACCGGACAATCACATATACCAAATTCCTCCATATGATTACGTTAGCACTTGACCGGAGCGGTACGCGCCAAAAATTCTTTTCCAACGATCGATTTCCTAAGATTCATTGGTGGAACAATCAGTGTGCCGCCATCAAAAAAAAAAAAAAAAAAATAGCACTCACAAAACTCTATGCTAAACACCCCACGCCCGAAACATGGCTGGAGCTCCACAAACTTCAGACGCTCGCAAAAAATACATATACCAAAGCCAAACGACTGGCATGGAAACTTTTCTGTCAGTCCCTTGATGTGACTCTCCCCATAGGAGTCATTTGGCGCAAATTTAACTCTTTACGACACCCCCATGTTCCTCGCCCCCGACCGATTAATAATGCCTGGGAAGTCGAATTTATGGACCTCCTAACACCTCCTACGGTCACCCTACCTCCCCCATCTCTAGCCCAGACAAACATTTCATTCACAGCAGATTTCCCCGCTGTTACAATATCGGAACTTCAACATATCCTAGAGAATACCCCCTCTACTGCCCCAGGATATGATGGCATCACTTACGACACCCTCAAACACCTCCCAGAACAAGGACTTAATATCCTCACGGCAATCTTCAAATCTGTTTATCGTAGGGGTAAAATCCCGCGAGGTTGGACTCAACATGTTGTCATTCCAATCTTAAAACCGACTAAACCAGCTACCCATGCCACGTCCTACTGCCCCATTGTTCTTATACCAGTAATGGCTAAATTATTCGAAAAAACTTTACAACACCGAATAACGTGGAATTTAGAGAAACGAAATTTTTTTCCTCCCTCTCAAATGGGATTCCGTACCGGGCTTGGAAGCCAAGACGCTATATGTACCCTCACGGTGGCACTCCAGAATAGCCAACTCTTGCGACAATACTGCTTTAGCTTATTCATAGATGTTGCTCACGCCTACGATTCGGTCCAAATTCCCATATTATACCAAATTCTAGCTAATCTTCACATTCATCCGGTGGTAGCTCACTTAATATGGCATTTATATCACGAACGAATATTGGTTTTTTGGTTCCCCCATAATGTTACGGGACCACGACTAATCCGGAGTGGTGTCCCCCAAGGCTCCCCACTCAGCCCAATTCTTTTCAATATATATACACACAATACTTGCATCAAACACCAAATTCTACTCATCATATCCTTCAATATGATGACGATTTTTGTTTTTATAATAGCACATCAGATGCCACTCGAGGCATATTAGACCTACGCAAATTTATCATTCAATTACGTGATCAATTAGCGCTCCGCGGCTTATCATTTTCCCCGGAGAAATCACAGATTATTATTTTCAATCCGTATATGCTTACTCGCTATCCCAATACATTAACTCATTTACATCACATTCCGGTGGTCCAAACCTGTAAATACTTAGGTATTCATTTCGACCGTAAATTAACTTGGCAACCACATCTTCAATATTTGATCACAAGAGGGAAAAAATTGATTAACATTCTGAAAGGGCTTGCCACTACCAAATGGGGGGGCCACCCCTCCATTATGCTATTATTTTATAAGAATTGCTTTCGCTCACTTTTTGACTATTCGGCGCCCGTATTGGGAGGGATGCCTGATCGCTGGCTCCAAAAAATGGATATCTTACAACGTCAGGCACTCCGCCTTTGCCTCGGATTAATGGCATCTAGTCCCAATGTAAGCGTTTATGGAGAGAGTACTGAACCGCCTCTCTCATTCCGATATCAATACTCCACCACGAAATACATATTGAAAACATGGGAACGACACCCTCACCCCTTCAATACCGAGTTCGCTATTCAACGCCAACTGGAAGCAAATTTAACTCTCGATCGCTCTCGCCCTCGGCTTTTCTTTTTATCTTGTTATAATATTGATCGCGACGCCTACCATCTCAGCTTTACATTTACATCCCCTTTGATATACACTTTACCAATACTCACCGCCCCTCTCCCTAATATTAACTTTACTGATTTCGGTCGACACGAATATTACAAAGAACTCTGGCCCTACCATACTTTTATATACACAGACGGGTCCAAAAATGCCGACCGCGTTGGATGTGCCTTTTATGTCCCTCAATACAATGTTGTACGACAATTTTCCTTATCGCCAGAAGCGTCTATTTACTCGGCAGAGTGCTATGCCATTTACCAGGCCTTGATCCATGCTCGTGAAGCACAATACACGCAAACTTTAATTCTCACAGATGCCCTCAGCGTATTATTCACGATCGCTCGATGTGGTAAGGATGCTTACCGGTTGCAACTGTTTCCCCTTTTAATTTTACAAGAGTATTTTCACCTCCAAAACAAAGCCCAACGCGTACAGTTTACCCATGTCAAAGAACATAGCAATCTTAATCCTCATCAAGACCTTGTGGATCATTATGCCAAAACAGCTGTGGACGTTCCTCTCCCCTCGCCTATCCGACTTGCCTATACGGATCTTCTCCCACGGGTCAAAAAAAAATCACTCTCAGTGGGAAAATTGGGTCCATGAGGCAGTGGCAAAAACCACTACTTACAAATGGTTCTATGATAAACTCCCTATTCGACCCTGGTTTCATCATTTAAAAATGCCTCGTGAAGTGATCACCTGTATCCTACGCCTTAGAACGGGACACGTGACCACAAACAAGCATCTGGCACGAATTCATCAAACTCCTTCTCCCAATGGACATTTCCACTTTGACATGAAAAACGTTTTAAATCCATTCATTTTACAGATAATGACACAAACTTGAGACGTGCAAAATATCTCGGCGATATTTGTTTCGGTTCTCGAGAAACACGCCTTCAAACACCGCTGAAATTCACCTACTACGTCACGGATTTGAAAACGTCCTCTCCACAGACAGGAGGTCCTCTGACGTCATCACTCAGAAATGCGTGTAGGCGGGGCTTCTGCTCGTCCCGTCAACTTAGCATGAGTCGCGGAATCGACAGCAAATTCACTTGTTACTGTGTAAAACAAGTATCTTAAACTTCCAGTGCAAAAATCTGTGCTCCATTTCTTGGAGATGAATTATGCCCTAGCAGTATAGTAGTATTTACCATAATTCAGCCACTCGGTAGAGAGTTTTCCCATTTGGGTGACAAAGCAAACCTTGTAACAGCCAATGGCTGAACACGTGAACAGCCTTGTTCATTGCGAATACATAGGTTAGTTCTGACTGGCAAGAACTTAATGTTATAGGAATGCCTTTTCTGGAATTACAATTATTTTCGTCATAATATTTTCTTCACAAATTTTAAGATAATGCTTTTAGAACACACTGGTTTACACGCCAATTTCTACAATATAAGAGGTGATACGGTATAAAAAGGAACGGTGAGTTTTTAAATTTCCTGCAGTAAATGACAGTTTTCTTCAGTTAATATATATATATATTGCAAATTTTTGTATTTAGCCTACTTTTACGTCGCTTTTCCGTTCACTTTGTTTAACCGCAACGATGATAACGCATGGTTAATTTATTATGTATCATCTCTAACATCACATTTCTTCCCAATTTTGGCTAATCGCTACAATGAAGATGAATAACTACAAGCAGTATTCGAAGTCGGGATGCAGGACTACACCCCCCCCCCACACACACACACACACTACCACCAACTGCACAATCTAAGTATCACCCAAGCTGCCATGATAAGAGACGAACTTTTTCTTCTGTCCCATCTCATTTGGAAATCATTCACTTGTCCCATCTCCTTTTATGAGACGAGACGGAACATGCCTCGTCTCGTGAGCAACACTAACATTAACAATAGAAGCATCCCCCTAGCTGTCCCCAAAGTCTCGAGCAAACATCCTCCCATGTAACAATTTCCAGTTCATTGAAATGTCACTCACAAGGAAACAGTCATGCCCAGGTCGAGAGTCAAACCTGGAACATGCGACTTCCTCAGATAAATCATGAATTTTGTGTATAATAATTACAACGCCAGTTCATTCCTGGTAATTCTGAATCTGCAGTTTGGTTTGCATATATAAGCAGGATAATATTTAGTTTTCGAGGGCTGTACCGTCGAAACGAGGAGTCAAAATAAAAATAATAAAAATAAAGTTTTTTTTTTGTATTTATAATGATAAGCCTTTGCATACGTGTTAATTCTATATTTTTCTAGACTTGAGACGAGAACGAGAATTACCCTCCCAAACCGAGACGGATGTTTATAAATTGAGACGAGACTGTCAATGAGACATTGACAAATAAACACGAGACAGACATTTACAACTCTCAACGAGAACGAGACCAAGGCTGCCATGTCTCGTCTCGATAAGATCCTTAGTGGTGAAGTTGTGAACCAACCAATTAATGAGTTCGGGGTAACGAGATGAGGCGGCTTTTTTCGGAGTACAAAATTCAAAATAATTATATCGTACCATTTCTGTATGGGACATGATGGTATGGGATATTGTTATACACATGGACGTATATATAGTTCACGGGGGGGGGGGAGGGATGGATCAACTTTTGGTATGATTCGGGTTGCTTTATTTCGTAAGTGAAAATCCAGGACACGGCTGGCCGGAAGCTTGTTGGGGAGCATGGGGGGAGGGGATGTTGGACCCGACAAAGTTGTGTGTTTGTAGTCAGGAAGTCACGCTACTATGTATTGATACTTTTCTGTTCATCTTGTGTCACTACGTTTTTAAGAACCAAATTTCTTTAATATGATTCGAGGGGGGGGGGGAAATAACTGATTTGACAGTCTCAATGCAGTTTCCTATCGCAGAAATTCCGAAACTATCAGGAAATTGCAGATATTGGTCTGCAGTCCCATCTGGTGTGTGGAATTACGAAATTTCCTTCCCATCCGTATCCCGTCCTATACGTCTCTAATTTAAGAGAATGAAATAAGTCCGAAGGAATTTTTTATGAACAAGCGGATAGAACAAGGAAACTGGTAATTTTAGTGAACCAAAAAAAGAGGGGGGTTGGAACCGTTGAATCCCCCTTAAATACGCCCATGGTTATACACATTATTTGATTGTAATGATTATACATAAACTAAGTATAGATATGTACTGTGTAGTGTTGCCCACGAGACGAGACTTTGGCCTGTCTCGTTTCGTGGAAATGCTGTGAAATGCTGTCTCGTCTCGAAAATATTCGTTTGTTCTCGGGACACATGATCAATCTCGTCTCGTCTCGAATTTTTAAAAGCCTGTCCTGTCTCGTCCCGTGGGCAACACTAGTACTGTGCAACTAATGTAATCTTCTCAGTGTATTTTCTCTTATCTGCACAAAAATATTTGATCATAATTTGCACAACAGAAATGGAACACAAACTGAAATTGCTTTATGGAAAAGAAAGTTAAATAGGCTTTATAAATAAAGTGAAGAATGTGAAAATTCCTATTTTGCACTACATAGGTTACGGTAAATATCGATAAATATAAGTTTAGAAAATATTTTTGAGTGTCTGGTCAGCAACCAATTTTATAAGCAATATTTTTCACATGGCCTGAGAACACACACGCAGCTGAACCCTTTCATTTATCTTGCACGTGAGCAGCAGGGATATTTCATAGAAGAATGATCATTACAAAGCATAGCTTTCCTTTCTACTATCGCTCCTTCTTCCATTATTTAAATCGGTACAAATTTGTAAAACTGCTGCACGTGTTCGCTCACCGTGGGCTACCCATCCGGAACTGACGCTCGAAGCAGACGACAAACGAGCTCTCCCTAAGGAGTGACGTAGTAACATGGCGGCGGCGTGTTTTCAGCGCAACGCTAGCCTCGCAACTTTGGAAGTCTCGTTTCTGCCTTAAACTGGACGCAGAGAAACGCGAGAACTTGCAGGGGTCATTTTTCCAGGGTGTAGTTTTTAAAATTGTTGTAAAAAAAATTGAGTGGAAATGTCCATTGTACCTGCGGAGAACATAAACAAACCCCCACCCACTTATTTTTCCAATGCCCGCTATGGAACACACAACGACAGGCACTCCTCCATAGACTCCTACGACAAAAGGTTGCTTTCCCCTTCTCCTTGCCCACTCTACTTTCATCTCCTTCCCCTTCTATAATGTGGATTCTCTATGGATTTGCCCGACAGTGCGACCTTCGCTTTTGATTTCATCCCTCATCATTACTGTATTATAGTGACAGTGAAGTGAAGTGTAAACCAATATAGTGCTGTTTATATTAGTGCGCGAACTTCTAGCCCTCAATGTTCTCCGACCGTTGCCCAAGACTGCTACCATTCAAGCGGTGAGGGGCATGAAGAAGAAGAAGAAGAAAGAAGAAGTTCTTAACACGAACTTAAACATCTGTACGTAGTAATAATCTGTGGGAACTGCTTGCGGAAGTGCACTCATCTTGATGCAAGTTCTATATTCCGAACAACAAACAATCTACAAATCACTCCTGGACCTCATAACAAACTTATGGGCATCAGTGCTCCACATATCAAACATACGCGAACAAAAGATTCTCATTCAGCAAATACAAGCCCTCACGACTCAACTGTTATCAATAATAGAAGGCTGATTACCCATCCATTTTTGTTTCTCTTTATTCTTCGGTTTTTCTTCAATTTTTCCTCGTTTTCTTACCCTATTGACAAAATGAAGATATTACAACGGAAGCCCGTCAACTCCGGCATAGACCGCCTCCATGAGTCTCCCTCCCTTTTTTATTTTCCCTTCCTTCCTCCCCCTCCATGTCATTTCCAGTTATTATTCAATGGAACGTCCGCAGCTTTTCGGCCAGAAAATGTGAAATACAGAAACTTGTGGCGGATTATAAACCACATCTCCTCAGCCTACAAGAGGTGAAAGGAACACGCTATGAGGACTACAGACTCCCACATTTCATCTCCTACGGTCCCCCTTTCCCCGCAACACAACGAGGTGTTGCCATTTACGTCCATGAAAATATTCCACATTCCCACCTCCCTCTCCCCTCCTCCCTTCCGTTAATTCATCAGTTCAATGTCGAACTTGTTGCTGTACGCATCCAGTTCCATCAACACCTATTCACACTCCTCTCCCTCTATATTCCTCCCCATCATTCTTCGCAGAATATCCCTTTATCCACCCTCACAGACCTCCTCGCCCTACTCCCAGGACCCTATCTCATAACCGGAGATTTCAATAGCCATAACCGAATGTGGGGCAATGGCCAGACCGATAGATTAGGTTACAACATTGAAAATTGGATATTTGAGAACGACTTCATTCTAATGAATGACGGTACCCCCACCCACTACCCACACAATGGTTCCAGCCCGACTGTCATCGATTTAACAATAGTGTCCCCTAACCTCTTTTCTCATATCAACTGGACAAACGATTTAGACTTACGAGGGAGTGATCACACGCCGATATTTATTTGTTTACCAAATATCTTTCCGAATACAGGCGTGACTGACATCCCTGTCCGTCGATGGACACGAGAGTCTATTAATTGGAATACCTTTCGGTCATATTTCCTTAAATTATATTACACGGACGACATACCCTCTCACCGGACAATGACGTACACCAAATTTCTCCAAATGCTTACGTTAGCGCTTGATCGGAGCGGTACGCGCCAAAAATTCTTTTCCATTGACCGATTCCCTAAGATTCATTGGTGGAACAAACAGTGTGCCGCCATCAAAAAAAAAAAAAAACACACTCAAATAATTTTATGCCAAACACCCCACGCCCGAAATATGGCTGGAGCTCCATAAACTACAGACGCTCGCCAAAAATACATACACCAAAGCAAAACGACAGGCGTGGAAACTATTCTGCCAGTCACTCGATGTGACTCTCCCCATAGGAGCCATTTGGCGTAAATTCAACTCCTTACGACACCCCCATATTCCCCGCCCCCGACCGCTCAATAATGCATGGGAAGTGGAATTCATGGACCTCCTCACACCCCCTACGGTTACCTTACCTCCCCCATCCCTAACCTCGACAAACTTTTCCTTTACAGCAGATTTCCCTACTGTTACCATTTCGGAACTCCAACATATCCTAGAGAATACCCCCTCTACTGCCCCAGGATATGATGGCATCACCTACGACACCCTCAAACACCTCCCAGAACAAGGACTTAATATCCTCACGGCAATTTTCAACTCTGTTTACCGTAGGGGTAAAATCCCGCGAGGCTGAACCCAACATATTGTCATTCCAATATTAAAACCGACGAAACCAGCTACCCATGCGACGTCTTACCGTCCCATTGTCCTTATACCTGTAATGGCTAAATTATTCGAAAAAACTTTACAACACCGAATAACTTGGAATTTAGAGAAACGAAACTTTTTCCCCCCCTCTCGAATGGGTTTTCGAACCGGACTCGGCAGCCAAGATGCTATCTGTACTCTCACAGTGGCAATTCAGAATAGCCAAATCTTGAGACAGTATTGCTTTAGTTTATTCATAGACATTGCTCACGCCTACGATTCGGTCCACATTCCCATATTATACCAAATACTTAACAATATTCACATTCATCCGGGGGTAGCCCAATTAATATGGCAATTATATCACGAACGAATATTGGTTTTTTGGTTCTCCCATAACGTTACGGGACCACGAATAATTCGGAGTGGTGTCCCCCAAGGCTCCCCGCTCAGCCCAATTCTGTTTAATATATACACACAACACTTGCATCAAACACTAAATTCTAATCACCATATACTGCAATATGCAGACGATTTTTGTTTTTACAATAGCACACCAGATGCCACTCGAGGCATATTAGACCTACGCAAATTCATCATTCAATTACGTGATCAATTAGCGCTCCGCGGCTTATCATTTTCCCCGGAGAAATCACAGATCATTATTTTCAATCCGTATACGCTTACCCGCTATCCCAATACGTTAACTCATTTACATCAAATTCCGGTGGTCCAAACCTGTAAATACTTAGGCATCCACTTCGACCGTAAATTAACTTGGCAACCACATCTTACCTATTTGCACACAAGAGGGAAAAAATTGATCAACATTTTGAAAGGGCTCGCCACCACCAAATGGGGGGGTCACCCCTCCATTATGTTATTATTTTATAAGAATTGCTTCCGCTCACTTTTCGACTATTCGGCGCCCGTACTGGGAGGGATGTCTGATCGCTGGCTCCAAAAAATGGATATCTTACAGCGACAGGCACTCCGAATCTGCCTCGGACTAATGGCATCTAGCCCTAATGTGAGCGTTTATGGAGAGAGTACTGAACTGCCTCTCTCATTCCGATATCAATATTCTACAACGAAATACATCTTGAAAACATGGGAACGACACCCTCACCCCTTTAATACCGTATTCGCTATTCAACGCCAACTGAATGCAACTCTCAACCTCGATAGCTCTCGCCTTCGGCTTTTCTTTTTATCTTGTTATAATATCGATAGCGACGCCTACCATCTCAGCTTTACATTTACATCCCCTTTGATATACACTCTCCCAATACTCATCGCCCCTCTTCCGCATATTAACTTTACTGATTTCGGAAGACATGAATATTACAAAGAACTCTGGCCCGACCATATTTTTATCTACACAGACGGGTCCAAAAATGCTGACCGAGTTGGATGTGCCTTTTATGTCCCCCAATACAATGTTGTACGCCAATTTTCCCTCTCGTCAGAAGCATCTATCTATTCGGCAGAATGCTATGCCATTTATCAGGCCTTGATTCACGCTCGCGAAGCACAATACACGCAAACTTTAATTCTTACAGATGCCCTTAGCGTATTATTCGCGATCGCTCGTTGCGGTAAGGATGCTTATCGGTTGCAACTCTTTCCCATCTTAATCTTACAAGAGTACTTTCACCTCCAAAACAAAGCCCAACGCGTCCAGTTTACCTATGTCAAAGCGCATAGCAATCTTAATCCTCACCAAGACCTTGTGGATCATTATGCCAAAACAGCTGTGGACGTTCCTTCCCCCTCTACAATACGACTCGCCTATACTGATCTTCTCCCACGGGTCAAAAAAAAAATCCACTCTCAGTGGGAAAATCGGGTTCAAGACGCAGTAGCAAAAACCACTACTTACAAATGGTTCTATGATAAACTCCCTATTCGACCTTGGTTTCATCAAATACCCCGTGAAGTGATCACCTGTATCCTACGCCTAAGAACGGGACATGTGACCACAAACGAACATCTGGCACGCATTCATCAAACTCCCTCTCCCAATTGTACCTGTGGAGAACATAAACAAACCCCCACCCACTTATTTTTCCAATGCCCGCTATGGAACACACAACGCCAGGCACTTTTCCACAGACTACATCGACAACAGGTTGCCTCTCCTTTCTCCTTGCCCACACTACTTTCATCTCCTTCCCCCTCAACTATGTGGATTCTCTATGGCTTTGCCCGACAGTGCGAACTTCGCTTTTGATTCCCGCCCTCATCATTACTGTACTATAGTGACAGTGAAGTGAAGTGAAGTGTCAAATAATATAGTGATGTACATCTTAGTGCGCGAACTCCTAACCCTCAATGTTCTCAGACCGTTGCCCAAGACTGCTATCATTTAAGCGGTGCGGGGCATGAAGAAGAAGAAGAAGAAGAAGAACTCATCTTGATCTACGCGTGAAAATGAACTCGCTTATTATCAACAAAGTAGGAGAAATTACTGAACATTATGGAGGCGCTGAGGAAGGCAGGTTTAGAAATGGAAGCCTATGAAGAGGAAATACTAAGAAGATATTCGACCAAAAATGTTTAACTGCCACCAATTGTAAGTAATATTAGCATGTATTCCAGAATAGAGTAAGGCCCAAGTTCCTTTTGTTTTATTGCGATTTCATCATGCTACGAATGCAATTTTTACATGGTTCGATTTCCATGTACGTCTGTTAACACATACTGCGAAGTTTTAGCGATTACTTAAGGTTTTGTTCAATGTATGCTTTTGTGGTTAGCTTGTGTTTCCTTAGCATTAAAATGAAGTCCCTAAATGCAATCTACTACTAAGGTTCCGATTTACTTCTACATTCATTTCCACGCTTCTACAATATTTACTGACTCACTTGTCGACAGGGGATATCTTGTCCATGAGAAGTGCAGTGCGTAAGGTAATTTGGTAGGGATTAGATAAGCCGGAGACACATTTCTTGAAATTTACAGGAGAAAAGACGAGAAAGTACTTACGGAATTGAGTTCTTGTGGACTTTCTGAAGCCGGGGAAGTTGTTTTTTCGAATCGTGCAACTTATTTGGCCTGTAAGTAAGGTATTTTTCGTCATTCATGCATCTCCATTGCTCGTGCCACCATTGCTGTCGACTACGTGAATCAAATGTTCCATGTGTTTGGTTATGTAACCCCCTGTCAGTGTAGCAACCATGCGGTAGTTTGACAAGATGACGTGTCAAGGTTGCGTTGTGAAAATATTCCTGGATATTGAAGACCCACGAGATTTTTTAATTGCACATGGAATCGTGAAGGAAGAAATGGAATGTCCTAAATGTTCTAGTATATGTAAGCTACACATTGCACGGGATGGGAAGTGGCTCTATATGTGTACGAAAGTTTTTTTTTTTTGTTTAAATTTATTTTTCTAAATTATACTAACCTAACCTTCCGTGAATGGTTTGTGGAACAATTTTCGATTAAAAACGTTTAGTGAATAGCTTATGTGGCATTTATAGCTTCATAGCACAGTGCCGGCTGACCAAGTGCAACAAGTGCAGATGTTTTCGCCCAATTTTCAAATTAATATTGACATTTTTCATTTGCTTGTTAAATTAAACTATTTCCCAGCAGAACGCACACACAATAATATTCAAATAGTAACAGTAGTATAAGCCGGAGACACATTAAACTCGTTTGTTTTCAAATAAAAATCATTGCTACTTACCTCATATGCATAGCGGAAAATTTTTTCAAGCTGGAGACCACTTTTTTTCCATGAAAAAAGCGTAATTTTTAACATTATAATCATTTATTGTTCGTTGCTGATTCGGCGGGCAAATTTTGACTCACGTTGTCTATCGTCAGCTGATATGCAGTATCGTCAGCTGATGTGCAGTGTTTCAAAACTTATGAACCGATAAATGCCGCACAAACTATTCACAAAAGGTTTTTAAGCGAAAATTGAGGCTAGACTCTACTTTACGTCCTTATCTGCATGGTGATTGTTTCTTTGCGTTCGCGGTGTGCGATCGTGGTGCGGCACCCGGCATCTCTTCGGGTAAGTACCTTTTTCTTTTAACTTTCTGTTCACGATAGCTCCACTATCCATTCAAGGGGTCGAGGTATGCCTACGTGGTTAGGTTAGGTTCCATTAGCACTCATTTCACCCCTAAATATGTGCTTCATCATCTAAAAAATTCCTCAGTACGTTCAATTGCGCATATCCGGACAACATCGGTTTTTCTCGATTTAATCCTTCAGGAAATTTTTGCTCGCTTTGAGATTTACGTTGTTGAATTCCTTATAAAATAAGCTTTCCAACGATATATGACATGTATTCCTTAGGAAAAGGACGTAAACTAGAGTGTTACCTTACATTGGAAAAAAAAAACCCGCTCACACGTCATCTTGTCAAACTTCCGCGTGGTTGCTACACTGTGAGGGGGTTACATAACCAAACGCATGGAACATTTGATTCACGTAGTCGACGGTAATGGCGGCACGAGCTATCGTACAACGGAGATGCATGAATGACGAAAAATACCTTATTTACAGGCAAAATACGTTGCACGATTCGAAAAAACAATTTCCCCGGCTTCAGAAAGTCCTCAAGAATGCAATTCCATAAGTACTTTTCTCGTCTTTTCTCCTGTAAATTTTAAGAAATCCGTCTCCGGTTTATACTACTGTTACCTATTCAAATAATACGCCGCTCGGCGCTATGCACGTGAAGAGTTCGTCGTAGCATAAACAAACCAAGAGCAGACGCCGCCAGGTTGCGGAAGACTTTAGCCGATTGTCATGACAACGGTGACGTCACCTAGCGTTGGAATTGAACGGGTGTCGCCATCTAGGTGCAGCAGTTCTCTCGTCGACAGAAATCATTGCATCCAGCGGTTGTGGCAAAATCGTTGCGTTCTCGCGAGATCTTGTTCCGCGTGTGTGTTTCCCATTTCCTATCGTGTGTTGTGTTCAGGTGTTGAGCTGTGGTTTGTACAATGAACCCAGTAAATTACTTAGTGTGTAATTTGTTGCAGACACCATTTTCCAGATGGACGGATGAAGACAAAAAAGACGTTTTAAATTGTGGGGGCCCCACTGACACTTACTATTTGTTTTTCATTGCTATAAATGTACTTCTTCACCTGTTATTTTAGGCACGAGCTGCTACTGTCATAGCATGCAATACATTTAAGTGTAGTGAAAGTTAATGTTGTTTTTTTGTTGTTTAAATTTATTTTTCTAAATTTTCCTAACCTAACCTTCCGTGAATGGTTTGTGGAACAATTTTCGATTGAAAACGTTTTGTGAATAGCTTGTGCGCCATTTATAGGTTCATAGGTTTAGAAACACTGCACATCAGCTCACGATACTGCATATCAGCTGACGACAGACAACGTGAGTCAAGATTTGGCCACCGAATTAGCAACGACTAATAAAATATTATAATGTTAAAAATAACGCTTTTTTCATTAAAAAAACCCAACTTGAAAAATCTTCCGCTATGCATATGAGGTAAGTAGAAATGATTTTTATTTGAAAAAAAAAATGAGTTAAATGTGTCTCCGGCTTATCTAACTGGTACCGGTAAATTTTTCAAGTTGTTTTTTTTTCAACATAAAGAACTTTTTTCTAGTCCAAAAGTGCTCATTACTTTAAGGAGAGTTCAAATTTTATGTGACAATGATTTCCAAAATTCTACGATAATTAGTCTTTGTGCTAGGAGAAATCATAAAACAATCGGAACTGTTACCGGGATACTGGTTTTCATGGATTTGTATGCAATGGTCGAATAGGATTCTGTGCTCGAGACCAGATATTACGTGATCAGTTGTTTAACAGGTTCTCTGCTGGGGTGATTTCACCAATTTTACCTCCTGCACCAAAGGGTTTATTGTTTCACAAATTCGAAAGTTTCGCTTTTTATCATGTAAAAAACAGCCTAAACACTTAATGTGCACTTGACTCCCACACCTTGTCGGTCATGCCTTATGTACATCATTGTTATACTCGTGACCAACGACACCCTAGGAACAACAAAGTCAAGCAACATGTGGTTGTAATGACCAACATGATGTAATTTGTATGTGCACCAGTTTTGGCCAGTTGTCGGAAGTAGCATGCTTCTTGAATCAGCGCAAAACTTTGAAAATTGTAGCGGTAGCAATTCTACAAAATTTCTGTAGTTCTAGGGAAAAATTCTCTACAGCTACATTTCTTCTCAGCATTTTGAGGTAAATTTTGAATGTGGCAACAGTGAACAAAAAATATACTTTTGCTGGAGGTTCATAAAGACATGGAAATTAGGATAATCTAGAGTATAAACATCTTGATATCACAGATTGTAGATATCCATGTAATTTATTTCATTAGTATCTGAATAATTATAATATCCAGATAACTAACTGACATATATGAATATATTCCAGCTAACAGCTTCATTTTATTGAGCTGCATCACTATTTTGTGGAGAGACATGCCTCGTTTGTGAGACCCCTGAAATAAATTCTAGTGTGCACCAGTTCCAAAACAAATCCTGTGGATGTCCATGGTGTAAGAGAGCAAAATGCCCTCAATTACTGTGTAAAACACAACTTGCAGTGTGCCTGACCCTGTGGCTGAGTGGTTAGCACATCGCGCTGCGATGCCAACGGTCCCGGGTTTCACTCGGGCATGGTTGTTTGTGAATGTGAATGTCCATTCATCAATTTCTTCATTTCATCACTCATCCCCATCTTTGCAAATTAACCAAGTCACACAAAACGCGATGTAAAATAACATAAATCAAATAAAAGAATTTAAAAAATTGCAGTGTGAAAACGTGATTAATTTTCAACTACAATGAGAAAGCAATCCATGGCTCAGTATATTAACAGCATTGATTATTGTCAGTATATAGGATCTCACCAGCAAGAAATTTATGATATACATATACTTTCTAAAATTACAATTATTTTCATCATAATATTTGTTCACGAATTTCAGAATTGCAATATGCTCTGGTTTACACATCAGTTTCCTCTATATATTTTATGAGATTGTAAAAAGTACATATGAGTTATTGACTTACCTGCATAAATGATAATTTTCTTTAGTTAATATACAGTTTCCAAATTTTTTTTTCCTACTTTTACGTCAATTTTCTGTAACTTTTCCTATTCAAGACAATGAGGGTGAATGGTTTATTTAGTAATTCTGTTATCTACAGTTGCTTTGTGCCACTTGTGGCGAATTGTGAGAGTGAGAAAGAATAGTGAATGATGATGAGTAGTGTGGGGAATGGAGGAGCAGGAGGATCCCATCCTTCCAACTATTCTGTTTACAGCTTTAAAACGAAGTAGGTGTGGCCAATAAGTTACCGAAATTTGTATTAATGCACACGGTACCCACTTTCTATTCGCCAGCACTTGCCCCTCCCTCCCAGCACACGTGTTAACTTCGGTGTCAGTATTTTCCACAACGTTTCGAAAGTAGTGTGACTTTTAAAAATGTGCAAATATTAGTTTTTAAAATGAACACTGTTGTAAATACGAGAGATCAAGAAAATATAATAAAACCAACGATGTCAGTTCTCGTCAATGGTAATATACCATGTAAGAAGAATTCACACAGCTGATCGTTGTAACAGAGAGGTTATCACTGTGCGCTACGATGCCAGGAGTCCCGAGTTTGAATCTTGGCCTGGGCATGGATGTTCTTTGTGAGTGTTATTTCATCAATTTCACCATATCATCACTCATCCTCGCGATTAGCCAAGTACGGCAGAAATGCGAAGCAAAATAAACCAAATGAATCATGCAATAATTAAACCAGCGTAGACAAACTCATATCCATGAAAAAAAAAACATCCACTTTCCTGCAGACGGCAGCAAGTCCAAAATCGGCTAAAATGGGCCGTCCGCATTTTTGTTCGGCTGAATTTCCTTGCGGAACGCATAAATGCTTGTTTTTAAGACACCTGTTCAGAAGTAAACGATTCAACACAATACTCTGGATTCACCGCAATTTTGGTATCGCCACTTGTTCAAGGTTTCAAATGTAGATGTTTTGTAACACTTGCTGTTGAAGCCACATCAACATTCAATGATACTTACAACCTACTATAAACACTACGCAAAATCTCGAGAACCACCACACAGCAACGGAGAGGAGGGTAGGTTTTGTGGGGTCGAGGGGAAGAAAGCTATAAATAGCCGTGTGCTTGAGGGTAACAGTGTTTCGGAAGATTCTTGACCACGAGAAGTAGGGTCTCCAACTATGTTATTTTTTCCCTTATGAATTAGATACAAGAAATGTGAAGTGCTTATTACATACACCCGTGTTGGAACATTAATAAAACTTTGTAGTTGCGAATTTGGCTGTATAGCAATTAGATACGATAACAGCTTTGGAATATTACCAAATTGTAACGATGTTTCTATAAAGGTTGGGTAGCAACACTGAATGGCACAGTTTGCCCATCTGTAACGCCAAAAGCTACAAATTCCTTCTTGCAAGCAGTTGCCAGTGTATGCATCTGGCATTTTTCTTTGACAAACTGGGGGAATTCGGGTTCCTGAAATCTGAGCATGTTTTATGTGGGAAGTAAAGGAAAGGAAGCGTAGGTGGATCATTTAATAAATGCTAAAGTAACATTCCGTACGATTTTAAGCATCACTGGTTGTATTTGCACCAAGCACTTTGGCTTTTCTCAAAGGTTTCCCTACAATCTTTTGCAGTGTGTTGATTTTACCATTCTAGATAAAACGCATGAAGTTGAAAGTAGTGTGTGCATGTTTGTGGTATATGCATCAACACGTTTGTAATCTAGAGATTACCATGTCAGTCACTGTCAGTCTAAATCATGTTTTCTGATTCTGTCTAGTCCGGTGTTTCAAGATTATAGACTTTACTTAATATTGCGAATTTGCAACACTGCACAACACAGAGTGATGGACAAGTAGCGGGAATTTCGTTAATTTGAATGAGTGAATGTCACCATAGATGCTTTACTAAAGAATGGTTATTAATTCATAAGCAAGGATAAGGCTAGTAAATGCTTTCAACAGCATACAATGCTGTATTACTCTAGTTTCAAGATGGCATTGAATGGACTATCTATCAGGGTGCAAACGGTCTGCGGAGGGACTACTGCTAGAATCCACCAATGGGAGTGCACTGGCTTTCTCTAGAACACGTGCTTTTGTTTACATCCACTTTGTAGTGGAAAAAAATGGACTTTAGTCATCTTTCCTAGTTTTTGTTTTGAGTCCACTTTATGCACAGAGAAGCTAATTGAAACTGGATCCGGGAGCTTATTATTGAAACTCGTTACGGTAGCTAGCTGACGAGTTGGTGGCTGAAGTCGGTTGCAAGACAAACGACATCGAATATACCGTATTATTGAAACTCACTCGTTCGCTGGCTCTCGAGTCGTTCCGTTCGCTAGCACTCGGCAGCTCATACCCAACCGAGATCAGTCGTTCGGTCGAGTCGTTACCAAAATTGTCGAAGATGGATGTATATAAATGTTTGCTTTTGGTACTTGAGACAAGGATAATGTGAGATGCAAGAGAATACTTACATTCCGGGCCATCTTAGGGTGAGTATGTTACGATTTGTATTATTACTATTATAAACTTGCACATTAAAATAACAGTAATCAGCGATGTAAATATGCCGTTCTTAGTCAATGCATTTTTTTCGATTTCTTAAGGAAATATTGGTTTCCGCGTACGCATGCTTGACTTTGTTGAAGACATATTTGTCAATGTATATTGTATTGCAGTAGTACAAGGTGTAAATAAAAATATATTTAAAAAAATACAATAGGTTTTTCCAATGTTCTTCTAAGTTGCCTTCATGACAGGGTGCTATATCCACGGAAAACATTGCCTTTGCCCTTTTCTTGTGTAAAAAATAATATAAAAGCACTTTAATGCTCATGGGGTAAGGCGTTAATATATGATTGTCTCATCATATATATGTCATAAGTTCGCAGTTATTGTCGCGATTGATCCATATGATAGAAAAGCGGTGCAACAAAAATTAAATTGAAAATACAGAAGCAATTTAAAGGTCATAATTGAGAAATAGAACACTAGCAGCTAACCTGAATTATGTTTAACTACAAGAACACGTTTGGTGTTGATCAGAGTTACAAATTGCATAGAGAAATTTTGAAATAATGGAATGGATATAAAATGCAAATGTATACACACTTACTACTGAGTACTGATAATGTAGAACTAAATTCGAACATTTTTAGAATGTTTAGTGATGTTTATATTTGCTTTTTTGCAACAGGCAGCTACTAGTTGGCAGTGGCAAGAGATTGCAGAATTTCCATTTCCTAGGCCAGAGTCAGGAATTGCATCAAGCAAGACTTTCTCCCAAGAAGAATACAGTGGAGAGGGTGAGTGTCTTTTTAAACACATTTATTCATGATTTCCAAAATTTAAGAAATGTTATTTTTGAAAAAGAAATGTAGAAAAAAATTATTTACCTTTACATATGTAGGCATTCTATTTTTCATTGATATGTGGTAAAATTTACATTTAGAGGTGTTCCACTAATTTATAACCATTGGTCCAATACTGACAATTTCAGAGGCCAACAAAATTAAAAATTAATATATACACATCAGTAATGTAAGTACTAATATAATCTGCATTTTTAAAAATATGTAGCAAACAAAACATTGGAACGTCAACTTATTCTCTCTGTGTCTGACACATATACCTTGTATTAACAAAACCTTCCATGTCATCATCACTAAAACCCATAGCAGCCTCCCCGATGGCATAGCGGTAATGCAGTCACCTTGTAATGAAAGCATCCCAGGCTCGATACCTGGTTGGAGGCATATAGTGTTCCAGATTCCACTTTAAACTGTAGGTCCAGTCCCAATTAGTCTATCTGTGCATAAAAGTGGACTTAAAACAAAACTCAATCTCAAACTAAAGACCTCTAACAGTTACAATTGAATGTATTACATAAATCATGACACCAGTATTCACTAGACTTTAAAAACTGAAACAAAATAAACAAGAGATAAGGTAACATCAATGTCTGAACTTATTCTAAGCAGTTAAGAACATGGTTGACTGGAAGATACTGAGAATCCTCTCTTCTATGACTATGAGACTGAACTAACTAGTGTTGCCCGTGGGACAGGCTTTTAAAAATTCGAGACGAGACAAGATTGATCATGTGTCCCGAGACAAATTAATATTTTTGAGGCGAGACAGGCCAAAGTATCGTCTCGTGGGCAACACTAGAACTAACATGAAAGTTGGATGGTTAATGTAGCTACATAACAAGTTAGTGAATAACCACTGATTGAGATTTGCTGTGTTTATAACTGACAATACTCACAATACTTTGCTGCTAAAAAAAAATCTGCTTCTAAATAACAAATTTCTTGCTGATTTACAATATCGGAGATGAAATGCATGACATTATTTTAGAAAGTATTTAGAAAATGGCTCTGTGAAAGTAACTTCCCTTTTGAGGTCCTTAAGTTATATTCAATCTTAAGATTTTATGTTCATATGAACTTGATGCACACCTAAACTCCCCTTGCCTTAACAATATCATCCAATTTGTATTTACTGCGCATGTAACCACAGTTAATATATATTTTATAATGTCAAGTTTCATGGGTTTAGAAGGCCACAATTCTTGTTCTAGTACATAATGACACACTTATGCCATAAATGATTCCAGTAAATGTTTGAAAAAATCAATTTTTTAACACGGTTGTGGGATTACGGTATTGATCCACTCGTTTATTTTCACATGCTTCTGTAGTTTGGCAACACTAATCACTTTGACTCCCAGTGTACAGTGGGATCCATGAGTGTTACCGTGAAAATTGTCCATGACTATTTTAATTAATTTTTCTCTTAATCCTAAGTGTTTTTAAGCGATGTATTTTCATGTATGCTGGTGCAGAAGTTGTCAACAGCTTGTTTTGACTTTTCTTTTAATTCTTGAAGCTCTCATTGGGTCAAAGAAAGTGAACGAACATGGTGATGGACAATTTGCACGGTAATACTCGTGGATCCCACTGTACCTTTGTGGAAGAGTGCAGAAAGTCTGTTCATCCATTATGTGAAATATATCCATTGTTGACTTGTTATAAAGCTCACATTTCAGTGGAGCACAATAGGGATCCATGCAACCATTAACGGGAGTGTTTTCAGACACACAGTATTTCTACATATACTAGTAATAGTTTCTAATATCCGTTATAAATGTATGAAATCCAAACTACGAAAAGCATGTATGAATTTTGTAGGGAAAAGTAACAATAAATGTAACAAACTAAGTTGTTATTTTCATCATATTGAAATGTAATTCATTAGATTTAGAATTTCCTTACCTCTGTAATGTATTGAGTGAAATGACTTTTTTTGCTAACGAAACCAGAATACTATTAATAGGACATTATTGCTGTAAAACCATGCTAGCATTTCACATGCTGCTGTTATCAAGCTGGTGTGTGCGTTTCTTTTTTTTAATAATCCTGTGTAAACAAAAATGAAAAATCCAGAGATCAGTGGGAAAGTTTCTTTTCCCCATGACATGACTGGTCGTGACGAACCCCTGATCATTGTCGTGGGTTTCCATGACCAGGTTACGCTACTCTTTCTTAGCTCCCAATTTCCTCACGATGGCTGGGGGCCATGGGTTCCATACACAGGCTGAAATCTTGGGAAAATTTGTTATGCTTCCCCCAGGAGACCCAAACCTATGCATATCCCATAGTCGGAACCAAATGCATGACACAGTGCAGATTAAACTTTTTTCCATTTATGTGTATGATATATATTTTTATAATCACAGTTTGTTACGAATGGGACAGCCCTAACAGTTAAGCATTAGTAGCAGCCAACGTGAGCATATCACATTGGTCCACCCCAACCATATATATATATTTTTTTCATTTGTCTCTTTGTGATGCATGTACTATTTATACTCTTTTATTTTTTAGGATTTGAATATACTGCATGGCAGACAGACATGACCCTGGAACATATTGACACTGTGATGTCAGATTACAGGAACTTGCAAAGTATTTCAAGTGTCAAAAAGCAAATTTTACTGAAGACTTTCAATGAGAGTGCAGTTTTATAGTGGTCCCAGCAAGTTAACCATTTTAATGGCGGTTTCCCTGTGTTGAGTGCACATGGGAGTTCTTCAGCATCCTGAATAGTAGACAAGTGGTCAAATGTCGTGTATATATGACTTTCTATCTGCAATACACTAGGAAACTGGCAAATTTCAGAAAACAAGTCGAGCAGGTGATTGGATATGTTTGTTTGATTACAGAAAATATAGTATCCTGATATCAACAATACCTGCCCAATTTGTCAGTGCTAAACCAGGTGATGTAACACAAACAAAATTTTTCAAGTGTGTTGTTGTGTTGTGCTTTAACAATTTTTTGTTTGTCAGTGAATAGCTACGAATGTTGTTTTGACAACAGTGGAATTGCTAAACCCATGCAATGAATTCAAACTAATCTATTCTCTAAATATACTATTGTGTATGGTGCAGTTTGTTTATTCACAGATCAACCCATATGCATAAATATTTCTAATAATTGTAATTTTTTTCTCTCTGGAAAGTGTGTATGTCTCTCCATATGAAATATTTTTGGATACAAATAAAGTACTATTATAGAAAAGTAGGATTTATTAATTTATATAAAAATAACAATCCTGTGCGTAACAGCCCATGAAGGGCCTTGGCTTACCTACCGGCCTCCCTCCTATGATTTCCTTCATCACCACTAAGTGTGGAGATCTTCAACCAGGATTGGAATAGTCGGGGGGTCAGCGTGACGTATCCCCAACCGTTGTAGTAGGTCTTCGTGACCGGATTACGCTTACTCATTCGGAGCTCCCCAATTTCCTCATGATGGTGGATTGCCACCGGCCGAAAATTTCTGGAGACTGAACTTGGGATCGAACCCATACCGTCCCGCAGAAGGCACGGGCACAGAGGAGGACTTAATTTATATAGGTTCACAAAATTAATATAATTGCAGTAAATTACAGACTATTTAGAGAAATATTGGATTGGTAAAAATATCTAATTTTACTTGAGAGTATAACTGCTCTAATGAAAGTTGAGGTTGGCAGTGTGATTGGTATCTCTGCACACTAATGTAAGTTATTTTTTTCTGTAAAATATATTTAAATATGCCCCCAGCATGGCAGTCAATGTCAAGGTTTCGTTGTGTGTGACCAAGAGCGGCTCTGCTGTAGTGCTTGTTAAAATATTGACCAAAGTGCTGCCTACAATGAAAAAAAGGTACAGCAGGTTTAGCTTAATTGCTTGTCAGTTTTGATTTGGTGAATCCTGCAATAACTGAACCGGTTACACGAATGCTCCCTTCATCAGACATTTATTTTTGAATAAATGTAAATAAAACTAAAAATAAGTCTGATTAAGGGAGCATATGATCTGCTGAAACGTCACAATGAAAAACTGTGTTTTTATGCTTGTAATGACTGTAGACTACAAGAGAAATAATTCTGCAATGCGTACATACAAGAAAAATTATTTTCCAGAATATAGTAGTGGCACATTTTATGAAGAGATGGAAAAGTTTTCGGAACCATGGAACTTCCTGTTTGAGGTAAAATGTATAACAAAAACAACATGGGTGATAATTGGTTTTCTTGGGATATCAACATGGGTGATTGTTGTGCTGTTTCTGTGGCATTGGGTTTTTGCTGAATACAGCATTCATTGTGTGACCAATTCACCTCATGCAATTAAATTTCAAGTACATATACTCAAGAACCTTCATTTCCTCTCAGTAGACCAAATGAATATGTTACGTTTAGTTGTTCACAACCAAATAAGAGCCCTTCAGCTTCTATGGTGCTTTCCACAACCATTAAGACTGAAGGGTGGCTGTGTAAACAACGCTAACTGATAAAGTATCAGGGGGAGGGAAATGGTGACAGAATTAACTTTTGCTAAACTGATAAAATATCAGGGGGTGGGAAATGGTGACAGAATTAACTTTTGCTAGCCAAATTAGGATGAAATTTCATTTCACATAGACGATGGTTCACCAAGTAAAATTTTAAGCAAAAAATACAGGCACGACCAGGACTCTATCAGAGCTACCGAAAGAAAGGTTCACCATGTATGTCAACCTCATCTATGATAAATGTCGGCACCTTAATTGTAAAGTACATTTCCTTCCTTTTGATGCACACAACAATCACCACCAGAGATCTTTCAGAAAAGCCATTCACGAATGTGTCGCTTCTCATGTCAGCAGCACAAAGACATCCAAGCAGATTTTCATCCGCACCCATAGGATGTCAGCCAAAGGGTTGCAGGAAGCTTTGAAATATATTTTGCTTGTGAATTATTGTATGTTTGAAAATAAATTGAGAACACTTTCAAGCACAAATAGAAACATTTCATATAATTGAAAGGAACAGTCCACATAATTTGTCCTTTCAAGTTCCAACAAATGAATGAAGGTAGCTTTGTTACAGAAACCATTGTCACCAGAAAATAAGAAGAAATGTACTTTTAAACCATTGTACCACTTCGAGAGTTAATGTTTTCCTTTTTAATCAACCAATTTTGATGCTTTATGAAATATATAATTGATTATTGCATGCAGAAAACACAAATAACAGATATTTGAACCCAAATTATGGCCAGCACAAGTAGAAACCTGCCATCTCCGAATACTTTTGCTGCTTTTTATTAGTAAAAAATGCTTGTATGCACACTAAAATAATGAAAAACATGGAACTTTCTATAAGCTCCAAACCTAAGGCCCCCAACATAGTTGTGGAATGTCTTATTGGGTGCTATATTCACTGCCGGGAAGTCTTTGGGCTGTGCTCCTTCACAGTAAAGTAACACGTTAAGGTATCAAATGTACTTTACTTCACAAAAACATGTTTCCGAGAGCTAAAAACAACTGAAAATGTTCACAGCAAAACATTTCACAGGTACAGAGGGTTAAGGGTACCAAACATACTTCAAATGAAGGATGAAAATACCCAAACAAAATTTCTACTTTAGCAAACACTTTTATTGTACGTAATAAACTAAGTAGAAAAGATTTTTTTAAAAAAAATTTACTGTTTTAGTTATGCACGTTTCTGCACTTTAGTTTATTTTTGTGGGTAGACAGGTATCAATTGTATTTATTTTATTTTGTTTCAATGAATGTGATGGTCACATAAAAAACCTTATGTATCAATAGCACTGTTGAAAATTTGATTGAATGGTTGCAGCAACAAACTTAATTTTAAAACCAGTTTTCATTTTTAAAACATCATCAGCTAAAGTGAACATGTTAACAGCTCAAGAACATTCTTGTGATAAACAAAGCAACTGAATAAATTCACATCATTCCACTTGAAATCCCAGAACAAAACTGGAGCACATGCTGCATTAAGTAGATGCTCTAATTTTCTACATTACCGAAAACTATGTAAACTCACATTTATAACAGCCAGTCTCAGTGGCGGAGTGGTTAGCACAGCAAGCTACAATGCTAGGGTTGTCGGATTTGAATCCCAGTCAAGGCATTGGTGCTCTTTTTTTGAAAATCCCTTCATCAATTTAATCTCATTACCATTCATCCTCACCTTTGCAATTAGCCAAAATTGACAGAAAAGCGAAGTAATATAAACCAAACCAATCAATCACATATATAACGACAACGTGCACTATACTTATTAATGGTAGTGTCACAGCACCCTTGCTGACAAGACAATATCTATGCATGTTTGATTTGGAATGCCTGGTCTTTTAGTACAGTACACATTTCAACATCCCCCAGAATCCTACATATGAACATTTTCTTCTCTGTAAATTTGTCTTTGTACCTGAAAGTAATAGGGATAATCTAGTTTCAACTTCATGAGATCATTGTCTTTAGTTCAGCAAGATGATTTCACAGAGCAAATCTCATTCACAGTAAAGTTTCTCAAACTATGGGCAGTTTATTCCATATACTCCCTTCCCACAGCATCAGCAAATACTATTAACCATTCCATCTAGTATTGCGCCCATGCAAGGACAATTTTTGTTTAGGAATAACAGACATGTAGACATTAGTAGTAAGACCTTTGACTGTGTTCATACTCTCTCATGGGTTATACCTTAGTTACAAACTTCAGGAGAAAGGAAGAACTTGGTCTCAGTAGCTTAAAAAAATAGCGAAACAGATTGTGAAACTACCAGTTGTTTGATACAGTGTTCATCCCTGATTTGTACTGAAATCACTTTGAACTTCCTGCTTGACCACAAAATATAACTACATTTATTTTCCAAGTCTGAGCACAAATACAGGTAGTTTGAGTGCAACCTGGCATATTAAAGCACTTTTGATCACTAAATTTTGGCCAGGTGCCTAAATTGAATAACATAATTTTGAAGAAATACATCTCACTAGTCTTTTGTCGGTTTCGGAATGTTTACAAGAGACTGATATTCATCGGTGATTTCGGTATCACTTGTCATGTCCAACCTTCTTTTCTTCTGCACGGAAGCAACGAAGTCCATGATAGTTATTGAAATGGTTAGTAGTGTTTACATATGAGGAAGCAGCCATGCATTTTCTTTTTCAATGCATGATAAATTATCCCTTTATTGTACATCAGGTTCAAGCATGAAGATGATTGCAGCAAGATGAGACCTCTCCAATACCAGCCATACACAAACACAAGCCATATGTTACTTCCCCATCCTCTTTCAATTGGAGTTCTGGGAATGCTTAATCTGAAACGCTGAAAGAAAAATGAAACAAATTAGAATGAAAAATATATACATAACTATCTGAAGTAATACACTAGACAACATGGTAATGATTCAGATTGTGTAATGAAATTTGCAAGTTGTACAGAAAGATAAGAAATACATTTAGAATACTGAAAGTAAATTTAGAGAAACTGGTAACAGTTTAGTATATCGGAGACACATTTCTTCAATTTTACAGAAGAAACTACTTACGGAAATGAGTTTTTCCAAGGTTTACAATGTTCGTCAAGGTATTTTCTTTCATCGTGGAATATATTTGAGCAAGAAATCATGTATTTTTTAAGAGAAATATCTCACCAACGCACAATTGCCATTGCTTTCATTTGCTTGCCCTACGACAACCGGATGCTGCGTACGTTTGATAACGTAAGCCCCTGTCAGTGTTTCCAATCCCTTTTTTTTAAATATGCTTGCCTAACCTAACCAAACCTAACCTTATAGGAAATGGTTCGTGGGGCTATCCGTCAGCTACCCGTGCATAATGTACAATTTGCACAAGTGACAAACATGACAGTAGGTATTTTTGGTTAAGAAGGTTGGAAACACTGTATACCCACTACCGTAGTCAACCTCAGCCCGCCATATTGTGTGTTACGAAAGCGAAGAAATGAATCAAAAGAAGTACTCTGTATGTGATTTTTTTTTTCTTTTCATGTAAAAAGCATAATTGCACCTTGAACTATGTTCCGCAATACACAATTGGTAAGTACAAACCATTCGAAACAAAATATTTGATTTAAATGTGTCTCCAATATACTAAACTCTTACCGAGAAACTAATTTGTACATTTTAAATATGAAGAATGCATTAATTCATGAGGAATTGTTGTGAAAAGTAGCTTGTGCAGGCTATTCTGCCACAAATCACTGATGTATGAAAAATGTTCTATATTTGTGTAGCACATCAAGGAACATGTGGAAATGTTAAAGTATCCAAACACACTTAAAATGTAAAATTAGTAATACTGTATGTGTATGCACATAGGAGTATAATTATAACGCTAAGGGCACCAACCCTAACCTACTGATGTAAGCCTACAGAAACATGTTGAAAAATCGATCTGCACATAAAAACGAGTTAAATAATAATGAAACATGTTCAACATGTGCTTATAGTGATGTACGGAATTCGATTCAAGTAGAAAATAATGTGTATCATTATAACAATGGAATTGGAAAATTGGAAAAACACAGTAACAATAATGAAAATCATTCTTAAATACAGGTGGAGATTCAAAGTACGTAATACAAGCTTTCACAGTAGAATAACAAAATTAGGCTAAAAATGAAGAAAAGTGGCTTAAAATAGAAAAGAAGCAAAATACAGACACACATAAGCACAAGTTGTATTTTTTTGTGGTTACTTTCTGCTTGGAGTATTTTTGTGTCGAGCAATAATAGAAATGAGGTCTGTGAGTAACACAACATCCAGACCTGATTAACTTTTGTGTATCAAACTAAACTTTTTCACCACTAGGCACCGTTTTATTAGATTGTGCGTCTTCGCACAATTTCGCATGTTCGCAACAATTTAAATTAGATTAGATCGAAGACATCCTTGCTTATGAATGGTGCATACGGTTTTAATAAACTCATAACTGTATTTCCATTCAACAAATACAATAATTATTTTTATATTAAAAATAGAATGGATACTTGCCTTTACGCAGCAACAGAACTTCACTTATTCTTCATATCTTTGTCAACCGTGGAAGAGTTTTACTGCTATTTCCAGATGGCACAGCACGGTCATTAATTGTATGCGATGTCACCCACATTTAACACTTAACACATCCGTGCATTAAGATCATATGTGAAAAAGAGTATCGATACATCTCATTCTGTATTTCATTGCAGACGAAACAAAATTGTCCGCGATCAGCTGTGCATGACCGAGATGGAAAAAGTCGCAACGCCATTGGCTGATGGTACAGTAGCCTCTCTTGCCAGCCAACATTTCACTCGCATGCAACTCGAGACCCCGAATCCGTTAGCTGCTCAACTCGTTTAGTTTCAATAATTCGCTTTTCGGCTGGCGACCGACTTGGCTACCGAACGAGAAAACTCACTCGTGAGCTAGGTGTTGACTTTCAATAATAAGCTCCCTGAACCACCATGAGCCTCTGCCGAGTGTCTAACATAGGGACATTTTACCAGAAGTATCCCCCAGCTATCCCCAAAGTTTGAGCAACGCCCCCCCCCCCCCCCCAACTTTTTAAGGGCCAAGAAGATAAAATTAATAAAAATCACATTATGTTGTTTACCTTTTTGCAAAAGAGTTAATTCTGATGCATATGATTAATTCCAAATTTTTAAGAAGTACTCAGTGACAGAAATATTTTTGGTATGGCTTAATGAAAACACGCAAATGTACGAGACCTAGTTTCATTAATGTTCCACTTGGGAAGCAGGAATGTTTAAGAAGAAAAATGTTCATTGACCTCCAATTATTGCTCTTTCTTCCATTATTTAAATCTGCACAAATGATAAAACTGCCCCACATGTTGTCCCTCCGTAGACATAGTAAAATGGGCACTTGAGGAGCAGACGATAAAGCAGCTAGGAACCAGTAATATATCAACATGATGGACCATGTTTTGAGGGTCGCGCTGGCCTTGCAACTTTAGATGTCTTGTTTTTTTACTTTTTACCTTAAATTGAATGGACAGAAATGCGAGAATGGGCAGGGGTAATGTTTCTATGGTGTAGTTTTAAAAATTGTTGTTTAGTGGAAATGTGAATTTTTAAAGAATTATTATGTCCATGATGGATATCAGTCATAATTATCAGAAAACTGGGTATCTAACATGTTCACGACAATTATCATCCTTGAAAGAATCAATGAAATATATTTTTCATATTAGTCTATTAAAAATGAAATATTTATTCTCAAGAAAAATATGTTGATACATGAACATAAATAATCCTACAAAATTGTATTTGTGTATATCGGGTCATTCCATGCCAAATGAACCAATTTTAAGATAATTGGTTGCATGACCATTTTAGAAAAGTTTCATTTTTAGTGCATATGTTTGTACATGTTCCTAGATATGTAAACCAATGTTCAAAATAAAATTATATTGTTTTTAGTTCTACTGGGGCAGCCATTTTTTCAACATTGCGCATGGCTTTCTTTGCTAAATTAGCACTTTCCAGAAACCTCAATATCTCAAAAACTATTAGAGCTAGAGACTTGAAACAAAATTCATTTTGTAGCTAATGAGCATACTGTCTATGATATTCAAGTAAGGTTTGCTTAAAATTGCATCGTAACTACAAAAATTGTGGTAACAATAGTTAAAAATTGGATTTTTAAACCCGATTTTTTCAATGAAGGTGTTTAGTCTAAGGCTTGATTTTTTTCCATGTGTAGACCTGCCTACAGGGTGACTGTAAATAAAATATCAGTGCTTAGAAATTCAACCCTTTTTTATTTTACAGCATGGGCTCAAACATGACCGTTCATTGAATTTTGACAGTTTTCGGGGTTAAATATCTCAGATGGGTCCTCTTTAAAAAATTCTGAATTTTGGCATAAAGGAAGCCCTGCATGAACCTAACTCACAGTAAAAATCTCAACTTTTAGATTCAACTCGTTTTGATTAATATGAAGTAACGTGTATCACCTAATTTCTGACATTGCAAAGTAAGGTTAAACTACATCCCATACTTACAATAATGAAGTCTTTTCTTTCTCTTTTTTAAATTTGGGTTAAATGAAGCCTCAGAAAATATAGTAACATAAGGTTTTAATGCTTACCAGAAATTGAAATTAGAAGGTATGGCAATTGAAAATCTGTGAAATCTCATTGCAAAAAATTTGATTTATTAGGTACCAATGACCAGATGGTACCTAAAAGACTGAGCTTCCCCCCACATTAAACGTAGCAGTATATGCAGCTTAAGATAGGCAGTGGCATGCTCAGGAATTTCGAAAGGGAGGGGATGGGGGTTACATATGGGTCATTCATTGCTTACCTACTAAAAATAATATCCTATACATTGATTTCCCTTCTAAATTGAATATCGGTCACTTTTGACACTAAATTTCAGCCATTTGCATTAGATATGGTGAAAAAAGGTATGGAACATAAAATGTAGCCTGAAATGTACTGAAAACAATGTTTTTTACCTCAGATTTTTATAATATTTCTTAGCTGAGTTATCATAATTATCACAACTGTCTGCATAGGCCAAAAATGTTGCACGTCATGAAACAAAAATGGCCGCCATTTTCAAACAAAGTGTAGTTTTAGAAAAATAATGTCTGTTTTGAACTACCCTTGTACAGGGGTTAGAATGACAAACAAATCAAAAAAATTAAAAATGGTCGATCGACCAGTGTTGGACCATTTGGTAGGGATTGACCCTGAAATTTTAGGAAATTTCCAAGAAACTTAAAATTTTCGTTAGAAGGAATAATAAAACCAAAAAATATATTTTTTGTAGAGAAAGAGCATGTCTTTGCAATGATTTCCAACATCAAATGTTTTTGGTTCCATCATACCCACATGATGAAATTTCAGATTTTCGTAAACTAGTTTTCCCACCACAAAAATTAGGCTGCAAATCCATTATTAGTCTTTTTATAGGAATTTGTAAAACTTTTTGAGTGCTGATGTATTTTCTTCTGAAATCCTCATTATTTCATTGAACTTTGTGTAAAATTTCAAAGGGATCTGATGATTGGTTAAGTAGAAAAGAAATAAAATGTAAGCAAGTGTATCTTGTGTCGAGGGTCTCAAGAGTGAAAGACAACACTGATTTGATGACATTTCAAAGTGCTGCAAAATAAAAACCATTTGAGATAGAGTGAAAAAAAATTAGGGGGTTTCCTTCAACCTTAATGGAATGGTGAATACCAAATTTCATTGAAATTGGAGTTGGTGGGTGTCATGACCTTGTTGAAATGGCGTGGAATGATGCATATACTTTTTAAGAATAAAGCCCTGTTTTTGCCACATTATCCTGCCTTTGACATAATTGTTTATGGAATACTAGGCTAAAGGTATTGGATTATGACCCCCAACCGACCCCTCCTTCGGCACTCCACTGAAAGTGGGCTATTTATTTTGGAGAGTCAAAGCTGGTAGAAATATATATATATATATATATATATATATATATATATATATTCCTCAAGAAAAGACATTCATTGAAGTAGATGTGAGTCATGCATAGCAGAAGATTCAGAGACATGTTTTGATAGGATGTGAGGCAAGCCTGAAACTGATCTGTGCATGGACAATCTCTGCTGTGATTCTTCCTTTGCCTAATGTGCCGAGAGTAGTGACTTGTGAATGATCGTTATCTGTGTCTGGAAATGGAGTGTTCTGTAGAATTTTTAACTGGAGAGGACTGTCACAAATACACTTTTGGTAAGGTTCCCAAAGACCTAATTAATCTTAATGAACTCAGTGAAAATGATAAAACACTTCTTAGGTCAAGACTGCAGATGGATGGCTTAGAGACAATATGCAAATACCATTGAAAATAGATTTTTATATGGTAAAGTATGTTGTGCCTACCACTTAAAGAAAAAGTGAAGTAAGGGAATTTTTAAAATCAATTTGCATCATCTGGTAACGCAAAAAAAAATCAGGTATGCCTTATACCAGTTAAATCAATATGCCTGACATGTTGGAGTAAAATTTTCATATCTGGAGAAAGTGACTCACTTAAATGCCAGAATGGAAAGTCATTGTGCCAACACAAGAAAAACTAAAGAAATGCATGAAGTCTGTTCTGTATTTGGTGTGTCTCCTGTTTCAAAACTGAGGAGGCTGATTGCAGAAAAACAATAAAGTGCTCTTGCTCGAAAAACTACTCACATCATACAAGGAGTGGAAAGGAAACTGGAAAGTTGTTTTTCACAAAGTATTAGAACTGAAGAAAAGGAAGGCAAGTGTGATAATCCTTTGCATGGCTAGTACAATCATATAATTCAAATTATAAGAAGAAAAATGTAAATTAGCAAAAACTAATGTCGAAAAGGTCAGAATCATCAGTTTGATTGCTACCACTTAATCAAGAAAAAAATATATGTTATGAATTAAAAGTTTCTGATAATTTACTTAGGAATTTAGTGAAAGAACAAATAATTCTGCCTGATTTAACAAAGAGAATGAATAGGAATCTGGAGCTGACAACACCAACTGGCCATTGGTGCCTAATAAACCAAACCTTTTGCAATGAGATTTCACAGATTTTCTATTGTCATACCTTGTAATTTCAATTTCTGGTAAGTCAAGTATTAAAACCTTATGTTACTATATTTTCTGAGGCTTCATTTAACCCAAATTTAAAAAAGAGAAATAAAATACTTCATTATTGTAAGTATGGAATGTAGTTTAACCTTACTTTGCAATGTCAGAAATTAGGTGACATACGTTACCTCATATTGACCAATACGAGTTGAATCTAAAAGTAGAGATTTTTACTGTGAGTTAGGTGAATTCAGTGAACGGCCATGTTTGAGCCCATGCTGTAAAAAAGGGTTGAATTTCTAAGCACTGATATTTTATTTACATACACCCTGTAGGCAGGTCTACACATGAAAAGAAAATCAAGCCTAAGACTAAACCCCTTCATTGAAAAAATCGGTTTAAAAATCCAATTTTTTAAATACCGTTACTACAATTTCCACCATAATTTTCGTACTTACAATGCAATTTTAAGCAAGACATACTTGAATATCTTAGAAAGTATACTTCATTAGATACAAAATGAATTTTGTTTCAAGTCTCTAGTTCTAATGGTTTTTGAGATATTGAGGTTTCTGAAAAGTGCTGATTTAGCAAAGAAAGCCATGCGCAATGTTGGAAAAATGGCTGCCCCAGTAGAACTAAAAACAATATTTTTTTTTTTGAACATTGGTTTTGATATCTAGAAACATGTACAAACGTATGTACTAAAAATGATTTTTTTCTAAAATTGTCATGCAACCACCATTGGATCGTTTGGCATGGAATGACCCTGTAGTGTAAATCACCAACCCTGAGACCTTCTGTAAACAAGCCGTCTCACTGATTCGATGTATAACTTTGCGTCAGCTGATTACTGGTTTCTCAGGATACCACTGACAGAACGTTACATAAATATTGAATAGAATCTGTTTCTCGCCCCTTTTCAAAGGCTGTTCTTGCTGGTGCTTTGAAAACAAGCTCAGAGAACACGGAGGCCTTTCTGCAAGCATAGAACTCACCATGTTGAAAGTGGCACTACTTCCTTGCTGTTCACATGATTATTTTTAGAAAATAACCAATGTTATAAAATATAATTATGTACACAAATCTCTTAAGCTCATTGAAAGTTACAATGCATATTCCTACAAAATGTTCACACTTATCGTGCCTTGCCATGTCACCAAGTTATTTTATGAAGTGCACTATATTTGGCAGAACAAAAATCGTTATAGGATGCTTGTGAAAGTTTCCAACCGCAATAAATTTACGAACTTTCTTTCTCTTGTTTTGATCATCATCATCAATATATTTACTGTACTTACAGGATTGCATAAGGCTGTTTATACCAATTATATATTTTATTTACATAGGATACAATTTACATAAAATCTAAAAACAAATTTCAAATACACACCTATCTATATCAAACCTTAGAAATATACATTACCATGTTATATCATTTTGTCTAAAAAAATGTAAGTAAAATATATTCAATTTGCTTGTAAGAAGGAAGCCAAATTTATGATTACTGGTGCAAAGAGTTAACCATAAAGGTGAAGCAATAAGTACAAAAGAAAGAGCATTGGGTTTAAAGTGAGACGTCATTTGTGGCAGCGTATCCCATACTACAAATTGGCCATTGTTTTACCTTACGTAATGAATCCTGTAACAAGGATTATTTTACTTCTATGAGTTTGCAATGCTTTCTGCATGCACGTGGTTTTGTTTAAAGAAGGTCTCAGGGTTGGTGATTTGAAGTTTAGTTGTAATTAATTTGGGTAACACCCTAATTGCAATACTCACATATCAAATTTGAATTGATATGCCATTTACATAGCTACGTTATTCTCCAAAACTATAGCAAAAATAAGTAACTGAAGTAACACTGCTATCAGAATTATCGAATGACTGGAATCATGATAAGAAATAAGAGAATCTATTTTTCAGTAAGTACAACTATCAGACTAGGGGCTTCTTTGAATATCCATGTGGTTGTTTTAACATTTTTATGCAGAAGTAGTGCAAATAGTATCGAAGTAGTAAGTAGCATAGCGAGCTAGTTTTTTTCTTTTTCAAATGTAGCTGTAGCTGTAGTGAAGCTACATTTTGGAAGAGAAGCTGTAGGTGGAAAATGTAGAGTTCGAATCACTGGTTTTGGTCATTGTGACCGATGTTGCAGTTAACGTGTTAAAAGCATACAGGGTGTTATTTAAATTCGAAGAGCCCTAAACGTAACTTGCCTAACCTAACAATGAAAGCATTTAGAGACCAAATACCCCTTTGCACCTCACACATGTAAAGTACATAGCATACTCCAGAAAATACAAAGTAAGTGTTCACTAACACTGTGAAGTGTGTTTTAACAGACATAATTATAAATTGAAATAAGTAAAAAATGCCTCTGCAGTCTCATAATTTTGGAATTAAGCAATCGGAACTTTTGTCAACACACCTGTCTAATGTACTCAAGAATGCATTTTGGATGTAGAAGGCTATTTTAGGGAAGTAAAATAAAGCAAATCAAATCAAATCTTACATATTTCAGCACAAAAGTCATTATTTTCTGAAGATTGTTTATGTAGCTAACTCACGCCCTCACCTTCACTAACAGATTTTTAAAAATTGAACTGTTTTTTTTTCCCACATACTTTTGAAAATAGAGAAACCTGTTGATATATATGTTTTGCACTAGTACTTGTATTTATGATATATCATAGTGAATAACAACAATTTATTTGAATTGGATTTCAAAGTTTTAGTAACAGCTGCAAATTCCTTTTTCATGCATATTGTACACTTGCATCCTATAGGAAAATTATGATGTGAATATGGCAATTTGTGATATTCCAATATGAGAGCGCACACAAATTTGGAAGTAAAGTTTTTAAACCTTTTTTTTAATGTTTTCTACCATTGCCAACTGCCATACCTAACAACAAGCATTTCAAAAACCAAGTTTTCTTTTAATTTTTATGTTTGATTCTAGTTTTTTATGTATTTTATGCATAAATTACGTGTCATGTAGAAACTTTCTTTTTTACACGTAATTACACAACCCTGACTCACCTACCTTTACTTACT
>NW_028143782.1:0-39000 GCF_977018435.1 Lepisma saccharinum
CGCGCCTGGAGCACTGGTTAACCGGAAGCAAAGGTTGTCGATAAAATGATGCCGATGCTATCATCTCATTCCACTGCAGACTTCAGAAATGAGTTCATGGTTATCTCCACATTTGAAATGTGTCAACGTTTAGTTTTAACTTTATTATTTTTGAATTAGATGTGTTTTAGGGCTGAGCCGATACATCTTTGAACGGATACCGGTGCTGTTACCGATACCAATACCGATACTTGAGAATTGCAATAATTAAAATTTGTTCAAAATATTGACCAATATTGGTGTGTAAATATTCTTCTCCATTATCAATTTAACAAGGATTTTTGCTTTAGAATATTCAAAAATTACATCTGAATATTAAAATGGATATTATGTAATAAAAAAATAGTTTTTTTCCCCGTGCATCGACTGGGTTCTTTCGCACTATTTTGGTTTCTAAGCGGAACAATGATTCAGTTAATTTCATTATTTCGTGCCATCGTGTCGGTTGTACACTGGCGAACTTTTAAAAAAGGTCTCCCTCCTCTTAGTTAGATTGGAAGGTAGTTGGAAACACTTCATTACTCCTGTATTGGATAAGAAAGTGGGGGAAGGCAGTTGCAGACAAGGCCATCACTACCCTATGCGCACTTGTTTCCGGAAAGCTTTCTGTTGGAGTCTTGTCAGGCATGATCTGGGCAATTTGTGGAAGAATTTTGTGTTCCTACCCCCCCCCCCCCCCCTCCCCTGTGTGTGTTGCACGCGCACGCCGGCACCTGTTTCTTTTTAGGTTTGGTGTATTTTTATCGCATCGACTAATTGCTGTTATGGCTGGGAATGAACCAGGTTAGCAATGGGCAAATAAAAAAGTATAAAAAATACCAAAATTCCTGGCATGAGTAGTTAGTAGTAGTAGTAAAGGTTAGGTAAAGTTCCTCGTGCGTATAGTAACGTGCCATGAAGGCACATTTAGGGGATGTGGTAGTAGGGCACCGCATATTCTCGAGCTCGGCCATTTTGAAGGTGATGCGATCAGCACCATGCTCCAGCCGCCTTTTTTCGCCAGGGTTGTAGTAGAAATGAGAAAATAGAAATGTTTTGCATTCTGCGTATGTGACAGTATTCTTTGGATATTGTCCCCGAAGTATCTGTTAACAGATACAGCAGTTTTTTTTCAGGATAAACTAGTTGAAGGCCGCGAGTGGTTCCTGAGAAGTAATGAACATATCACAGAATGCGCAATAGTTTAGCTCACGTTTCTTGGGGGGAGGAGGGGGAGAATGATATACAAATTTATTCTAAGAATGCTTACGTCATTGTGACCATGGAGTGTATTTTACAGACTAACGAGTATCTGGCGTCTAGACACAAGGCCAGTATAATGGGCTGTGTCCTACGTTTGTGATTGCCTTTTACAAATTTCACCTTAACACACCTTTCATCCTTATCTATGTGATTACTCAAAAGTGGAAGAAAAGCGAAGTAAAATAAATAAATCAATTGGTCATTGTGTCCCTGTGTTTTTCAATATTTCTTCCTGATCGAAAAATGTTTCACCGATGTAATGCATCACTATAGTCATGTGAATTATTATTTTCCGTCATCATAGTGTGCTTAATTATTCCTTAAAGCATAGAGTTTATCGCGGGTATCCTTAGTGTAAACGATCTTAACTGTGTGCAAGTTTTTATGTTGGCAAAAAAAGGTTAAGAGTAAATCCCAATTGATTGTTAGAAATTTAAAATATTATAACTCTGACGTGACGCATATTAACTGTTCTTAGTTCGCTGTCAAGGAACGATTTCTCCTAACTAAAAAGGGTTCCGGCCTCCGTGGTAGAGTGGTTAACACAGCTTGCTTAAACACCGCCATGGCATTGTGTTCATTCGGTGTTCATTGCGACTGTCCCTTCATCAATTTCATCATTTCATCGCTCATCCTCATCGTCGCGTTTAGCCAAAAGTAGCAGAAAAGCGAAGTAAAATAAACCAAATCAAACATAAATAAGAAGCTGAAGGGAAAAATATTCCATTACAAAAAATAAAATATATAAAATACAGTAATTACCAGAGCCCGGAAGTTCAGGCATTTATTTTCGTTAAAATAGGCAGGCAAAAAGGCATTTATAATGTGGAAAATAGGCACTAAAAATGAAAAAAAGGCACAATAAACCGAAAAAAGGCACATTTGGAAGTCGCTTACTTTTATCTATAATTTCTGGTAAAATGTTAAAATCTACATTTGGAAGAGCATTTCGATTTTCTCCGTCTTGATTGCACATAACTACAAGGTGTTTCTTTCAAAGTTCTCAACGTTCATTGAGAGAATGTTTTTCATAATAGAAAATGATTTTTTCTACTTCGACAGAAGTTATTGGAGCATACATAAAACAAGCTAATGTAGCTGGACTCATTTCGGTAACAGCATTTTCACCTTTTAGAATATCACAAATTGTTTCAAGTCCTCATTTGCACTCACTACCCGTTTGCGCTTTTCCGCAAGAGCTGACCCCTTTTCTCCTGGCACTTCCATCATCTGCTGCATAGATTCCTCGAAGATTTTCATGTCTCTCACCTCTTTTTTCTAGCTTTGTAATTGTCTCTGGCAATGCACCATAATGTGCAAAAATAAACGACAGTGCATTCTTCAGTTCTGAATAGCACAGGAGTTTTTTGCACTTCACGAATTGAAGCAGCTTTATTTTCTGGAAGAGCATCGATCACCTCACTGATTTTTTCAAGGTTGTTAGCATAATATATAGCTTCTGCTATCCAGGTTCCCCATCTCGTCAAAACTAGTTGCGGAGGTAAACTAAGCTCAGGCGCAACTTCCTGAAATTTTCAGGTTCGAGAGGGAGATTTCAGAAATATCTTCTTTGTATTCGAAATCAACCTGTCCACTTCTGGGTGCAACACTCTAACTTCTTCGGCGATTCTGTGCATTGCGTGGGCTATACATGTGATATGAAGCATGTTCGGGAAGAGAATTTTCAATGCTATGGCAGCCTTCTTCATATAGGGAGCTGCATCACTGATAAAAAGTAACACGTCATCATGATGTACACCATCTGGCCAGAGCAGAAGTAGGGAATTTGAGAATAACTGAGCTATTGACGAACCATTGGCTCTCTCTAGTTGTTCTGACGTGAGAAGATATGACGAGGATTCTCCGCATGTTGGTTCCATATTTCCTATGATGACGTTGGCTATGTAGCATCCCCAACTTCAGCACGAATTCTTTGCAGAGCTTCTTCGTAGCAGACGCTTAAATATGTTTTCCGCAGCGTACCCATGTAGCACACATTGTTGGGCCAACGTTGGGTGATTGTCGGCGTGGTTGGGAAGTGGTTGGTAGTTCTTGCCAACGAATATCTTACGTTGGGCCAATAATTCACATTGTTGGCAGACATGGTTGTCAATTACGCCCATATTGTAGGTTGGCCCAACATTGCAGTCAAGGTTTGGTACAGTGTCCAGTGACGTTATGCCAAACGAGAAAGAGGGAGTAAAATTCCCCCTTTCGATCAACAAGACCCTACAGTGAGCTAAGAAAAATTGAATTCTGTTTAACGTAAAAAAATGTGCAAAAGCAATCACTTAAAGTGAAAATGACTTGTAGAATTAGATATTTCCAGAGCCTGAACATTTTCCGTTCCGAAAATTTCCCGACTTCCGGTCCCGAATGTCGGAATTTAAAAAAAAATCCCATCCCGATCCCGTCCTGACCCAAAAAATGCTGTCCCGCACACACCTCTAAAAACAATCACTCGACGGAGAAATAGCGTGTAAAATTCGAGTTTTATGAAGTGTCGGGAAAAATAAAATATTTCTCGTCCCGAAATTTTTCCGATTTACTAGGGAAATGGTGAATTTTCCCCGTCCCGATCAGAAATTTTCTGTCCCGCACTTACCTAATGTGAACGATTAATGCGAATTCAATTTCTATTGCGCTACAATGTAAAGCTTAGGGCAACCAAATGAAGAACGAAATTCTTTAAGGACAAAACGAGCCTCGGGCTGCTGCCGGAAAAGTATAGCAAAGAACATTCTGAATGAATTTAGTTAAATATAAACGTAAAAACGATGGCGCGCTCTTTGATTTGTTCATCCTCCGGGGAAATAAATGTTTTAAAATAATAATTTCACATAACGAGTTATATCGAAATACATATAATCGATGTGTGTTCGAAAGTCGATTGTGACTGTGTGATGGCGGCCAGATTGGATATGGATTTGTGACGACTGACGAGTAAAACATTTTTTTTAAACTGAAAATTACATTAAGAAAGGTAAGTGACACACTGATTTAGTTCGATAATAGTACAGATAATGAAAAATAATGTTATAATTTACTTGCAGAGTTATTCATATTTACGTAGTTATGAAAGTTATGCATTCCGAGGCAGTTTTGGTAACGGTTAGATTTTTAAGAATGTACAAAATAGCATTGTATGTATCAACATTTTCTCCCGGATATCATTTTTACACATGTTTAGGAACCTACGACCAAAAATTGGTGAGTGTATCACCATGAAATCGGGATGTAATAGATCGAACATGAGCCAGTTTTCTTTTCTTCGGGACCAAAAATTCAGTTTTTGTGGGTCTCTTAATTGCAATTGAAATTATAAATTATTTCCTTGTTATGCACAATGAGAAACATCAACGATTTTGACTCTGAATCACACAACCTAAGATGAAACTCAACGAAGAATGTTGAAAGAGTATTTTTCGTATCTTGCCAGTTGCGGTCCAAGTTCTTTATATTTTATTGCGATTTCATCAAATCATGCTACGAATGTAATTTTTACATGGTTCGATTTCGATGTACGTCTGTTAACACATACTGCGGAGTTTTAGCGATTACTTAAGATTTTGTTCAATATATGCTTTTGTGGTCAGGTTAGGCAGGTTAGGTTTGGTTCCCTTAGCATTAAAATAAAGTCCCTAAATACATTCAACTAAGGTTCCGAAAGTAATTGTGACCTTTTTTTGATGAAGTAAGATACACTAACATGTTTGTAACTGTACAACAACACACTGTAGCTATTTTCCTATTTCAATTTGTAATATGTATGTTGTACTGATTGCAAGAAATTGATCTTTTACTTTTACTGGCATCTTCATTCTAGGTGAAGGCAAAGCAACTTCGGCTCTACAATCTACATCTGGATAGACAAGAGAATTGCAAATTGCCAGTTTCATGGGAGTAGTTTATCTGTTATTTCACGTAATCTAGCAAAAATTGAGAATAGACTGTTAGAAATACATGAAAATCAGAATCTTATTTTGGAAAATTTGAATCCAACATTGATATCCTCAAATCAGCCTTGCCTGAAAATCGAAAGCTTCCTTGTCAAACAGAGGATGACATTCAGAGGGTGGAAGAGTGGTTACTTCCTTCTCCTGAGCACATGAAGCAGATGGTAAGTTGACATATTTCTGTGAGTGAAATTATTAATGTCAAACTTTTTTTTTGTTTTAATCGAGCAGTTAACATTTTCATCATAATTGACTGTAGCTTAAAGTGGTATATGTTGTAATTTAAGAGAGATCAATTACATTCTAAACTCCATGTGCTTCTTTTACATCAATATAAGTTTCACTGAAAAAATCATGCAAATTGAAGTATTTCAGTTTCATTAAAATTCTGATCTCCGGGAGACGTCTCAAATTCATTTATTTTGTTATTTTTTTACATTCGTACTTACCTAAAGATTCTTTAAGGTGGGATTTCGCTTTTTTGATGAAAATAATTTCAATTTTGCACATATTGAGTAATTATTGTTCGTTCCTTTGTCTCTTGCGTTACACACAATATGGCGGGCAAATATTGACTAACGTTGTCTATCATCAGTGGGTATGCAGTGTTTCCAACATTCATAACCGAAAAATAACTACTTCCTTAGTTATAAAAAGGGTTATATTAGTTATGTTACGTTAACTTAGTTACGGTAGGTTGGATTAACAGTTGAAAAAAGGATTTCATTAGTTACGGTACGTTAACTTTGTTAGGTTAACATAGTTAAAATTCATGCACATTAAGATGCAGATTTACGTAGGTTATGTAATGTTAACGTAGTTACAAATATGCGTGGTTGGAAATACTGACCGGGAGTTATGTCATGAAACGCACGCAACATCTGGTTTACGTAGTGGAAGGAAATAGAGGCAACAGCTTTTGTGCATCAGAGAGACAAACATTAATCTAGAAAAATACATGATTTACCGGCCAAATAAATTGAACGATGGGAGAAAACACTTCCACGGCCTTTCAAAAGTGTACAGAAACTCAGTTCCATTCTGTAAAATTGAAGAAATACGTTTCCCAGAGATCGGAATTTTACTTTTTTGGTATATTTTTTTTTACTTCAGCTGTCTTATTTACTTAATAGGAAAAACTATTATTATTTTATGTAACAAGTATTCTGCTTTTACTAGAATAAGTGCAAACTCATTTCTCAGAATTCAGCAAGCCTGGCTCAGTTAGTTGAGCTTTCACTTTATATTCAGAAGGTAATGAGTTAGATCTCAGATGAGGCCAGGCTAGCCATGCAGTTTCTTCCCTGCAGTTTTACATCACTCAGACGAAATGAATATTGTGGCAAATCTCTGTAATTCCTTTATCATCCTTTCCCTACCATGTAGTCATGAGCTTCCGGAAAGGGGGAGGGCATGCCCCCCTGGAAAATGAAAGTCAACCAAAAATTATGTATTTCACACATATAATTTCATTTTAGCCACAATAATATCTGTTAATTGTTGCATGAACACCATAAATTCAAATTTGAGCAATTTTTTTTTTAGGGAACAACACTATTTTTGGGGAAAATGTGCCTTGTTTGCCCCCTCCCTGGAAAAAATCCTGCTGACGTCCATGCATATAGTATAAGTAACTGTCTAGATGTGAAGGATTAATGTCACCCCACATGGATAATATGTCAATATTAGTTTCCTTTCATGGGACAGGGAATAAGTTTAATCCTCATACTAAAGATAGGCCCAAGTACAAATATCATATGGTATGTTACATTTGAGTTCATCCATGGATCTAAAAGTTTGAATTGTTTCTAGTTTCAGTTCGAAGGAATTCATGTACGTCAAATGCATCAGATTATGAAATACACTCAGTGATACAAAACTGTTTCCGCTTTGTCAAAGATAGAGATGGCAGCCAAGAGCAACGTAGAAAGGAAAAGGCAACTGCAGGAACATCAAGAAATAAGTAAACAAGTAAAGACTGGTGATAGTTTTTCAGCAAGATACGAGAGACGAGTCATTTCTAAAGCTGCAGAAATTATAATGAGTGAATGTCATGAAGTCCCTTCTGTTTCAGGATCTACAGACATAATTCAAAGTGGTTCTGTTGTTCAGACTACAGGTTCATTTTCAAATACTTGTGATGAAAGTGTGTGTGATTTTTCAAGTAGGTCATGTGGTAGCAGTAGTGAGGGTAATGTAACAGATTTGGAAACTGCCTCACCTCCTATTTCAGAACATTTAATTTCTTGGGAAAGAAATACAATATTTCTAATAGTGCAACCACAGATTTTCTCCATATTTTGCAACCTTACATACTAGACCTTCTCAAGATTCAAGGACTCTTCTTAAAATCCCTAGAACAATAGACTTGAGAACATGCTCAGAAGGTTCATTTGTTTACTTTGATGTCAAACAAAACAGGGTTAATATCTACACCACATTATCAGATTTTTGAAAAGCAGAAAAGAAATAAAAATTTTAAACAATTTGTAACTATGAAAATTAACGTTCATGGACTTCCATTGTATAAAAGTTCCACAAAATGTTTTTGGCCTTTGCTTGGAATCTTAGATCAGGCTATTAACAAGGCTTCATTTATCATTGCAATTTATTATGGGGAATCAAAACCCAGTTCTTCAAATGATTTTTTCCTTGAATTTGTTAATGAGTGTTTTGAATTGGAAAGAACAGTTATTTTGATTAAGGTAAACTTTATGGATTTTTCATAAGTTGCATTGTAGCAGATGCTCCAGCAAGGGCATTTTTGAAGTGCATTGTATCTCATAACTCATTATTTGGCTGTGAGAAATGCATTCAGGAAGGAACATACTTGGGGAGAACCACATGGCAGTATGAGCATGATTTAGTTCTAAGGACAGATGCAAATTTTAAGAACATGCAATATGAAACCAGTTGTTTCGAAGCATTTTATCTGATTTACATGTAGGCTTAGTTTCACAAGTTCCACTTGACTGGATGCATTTAGTTTGTCTTGGTGTTGTTAAAAAAAAAACTTAGTGTATGGGTAGAGAAAGGACCAAAAAAATGTAAATTCAGTTCTTTGCATACACAGAAGATTTCTGAATGACTTATTGTCCTTGCTCAGTACACTCCAAAAGAATTCTCCAGAAAACCACAATCACTGAAGCTGTTTGAAGCTGTTCAAATTTTGGAAAACTACTCAATTTAGAGCATTTGTGTTATATTTTGGGAGTATAGTTTCGAAGGATGTGTTGCCAGAGCATTTATTTAATCATTTTCTTGTCCTGCATGTTTCTCTGTACACTTTGGCCAGCACTGGCCTTGGTAAAGTGGAAAGATGGCAAAATTTTGCACATGAACTACTTCATTGTTTTGCTAAATATATTACAGAGTATTATTCCCCTGAACTTTTGATCTGTAATTTTCATAATTTATTACATGTAGTTGAAGATGTTTCTAACTTTGGTTCTTCAGATGAATATTCTGAATTTCTATTTGAAAATTTTATGAAAACAATTAGGAAGATGGTTCATGGTCCACATAATTCTTTGGAACAGGTAGCTAAAAGACTATAAGAAAAATCTGGCCAGCACAGCAATGGCCATAGTATTAAACATTCCCCTGTTTATAGGAATGACTGTATGAAATCTATACTTTTGAATGAAAATGAGAATTGTATTGTGGGAACAACCTCACCTGATGATTGCTTCTTAATGAAAGATGGTGATGATGTTGTAAACTATATTGAAGAGGATTGTAGTAATGATGGTTTGTACGTATAATTTAAATTGTGACATTTTCACTTCAACTCTTCCAAGTAGTAGATTGTTTATGTTTAAGGTAAAAGAATGTAAGAACAAAGTTATTGTATCCTCAATTTATTTACATAAAAAGTATATTCTTACAGCAGATTTCGCTGACACATCAGCATTTGGATGTATTCCATTTTGTAACAATAAGCTATTCTATTGAAATGACATTGTGTTCTTTGACACCTGAATTGTCAACCTCATGCACCTTTTTTCCTTCAATAAATACAATAACATCTTGCCACTTTTTTTGTAATGTATGAAGGTGATTGTCTTGAATAGTATATGTGAAATTTGTTTTGCTTATTGGCTCCGCTAAGAAATGTTTTACTTTTATAATGATAAATATATATATATATTTGTTTATCATTCCTTGTATTCTTCTCCAGTGTTTGAAAATGTCTTAATATTATAATCTTAATAAATTTTTATACATACAAGAAATGACGCAATTGTTTGTAAAATATTTATTAATATTATAAACAAACTTGCCAGAAGTATTAACATTGGCATGTTGGTTTTTGGTTTGAGTATTAATGTTTGTGAAGTTTTTCCACTGTAGGTAGCCCAATCCTGGGAAATAGATTTGGTTGGAAGATTGTTGGCAAAGTTTTTCCATTGTAGTTGGGCCAACGTTGGGAAATAGATGTGGTTGGGAGATTGTTGGCAAAGTTTTTCCATTGTAGTTGGGCCAACGTTGGGAAATAGATTTGGTTGGGAGATGGTTGGCAAAGTTTTTCCATTGTAGTTGGGCCAACGTTGGGAAATAGTTGGTTGGGAGATTGATGGCAAGGCGGACATCGCCAACAGTTCACCAACCGTTGGCACAAAAAATTTGTAACCATTAACCAACGTTGGCCCAACCTTTGTGTGCTACATGGGTAGATTCCAACGGCACCGTTCATTTAGTGTATTTCTCCAGGAATTTCCTCAGTGACTTGTTTTCCACTTTCCAGAAAGGTATTCCTGCTTCGATGAAAGCTTTGCACAGTTCAAGAGAAAACTGAGATTGCCTGTTGGATGAAGTGCACACTATTGAAATTAGGGATATCTTCTGTACGATCATTTTAACAGCTGCAGATTTATGTTTTGCTGTTGACAAATGCTGAGATATAAAGTTTTTTTTCTCATGGTTGATTGTTTTTTCACGTATCTTGCAGAGTAGAATAGTACTATCTGTCGAAAATGTGCTTTCACCAAATTCACGCACTTAACCATGTAACTTACCACTTAATGGCACACTAAATTTCGGCATGATGACAACTACAAGATCCTTTCCCTCCAAAGTGCAGAACTAAACTAAAGATAGAGAACTTGATTTTAAAATCCATGCAAAGGTCCTTGGGCATTGGTGCGGTTTCTTGTCAATAACCTACTGACACGGACGCTGGACGTGATGACGTAATTGTGCAGGTTTTCAGCAGTCAATCATTAACAAGGAAATGTTAACCGAAGGACAATATCCAAACTCAGCATGAAATACTTTTTTCTCACACTTTTCTCCTTCAGCAATGTTGAAACATGCGTGAGTTCAATATTACTTAAATAAGGTTAAAATTATTCACTTAATAAACGGAAGAACAATAAATGCCAACAACGTTTTTGGGGAGAAAAATAATTTATATACACATTTTTTTCTAAAAATGTCAAATTTCATTGAAAAAGGCAAAAAAAGGCATTATAATTAAAAATAGGCAGTGGGGTCCCAAATACGCAAAATAGGCAAAATGAAAAGGCTTCTAAAACATTCGAAACAACATAAAAAACGTATATTCGGAAAAAATTATCAATATATGCAGTAGATAAAAAGAGGCATTTTGCCAAACTTCCGGGCTCTAGTAATTACTTCGTTGACACTGCAGTTTTTTTTTTGGCAGTGTGTAGCTGTCTTAGGGTCGTATGTTCGAATTAGCTGACCTCAAAATATACGAAGAGCGAACAATTAATGGAAATGAGGATGCACATTTCTATTACTTTAGTAAGCGTTCAGTCGTAAATCCTGTGGGCACAGTGTGATTTTCGTGCAAGGAAGGGTCCTGGTACATCAACTAGGTCGACGTTTACTTATAACAGAGAGAAATGTAAGGCAGGGAGAAATTGTAAATAGAAATGTACATAGTGAAAGAGAAAGTCTTGAATTATGTTTAATAGAAGAGCCGAATTCCAATGACCTGAAGCCAGGGAGAACTTTTTATGTAAAGGCAAAAATTATAGAATTAGAAGTAAAGTGCCTAATAGATTGTGGTAGTGTGGTAGAAGTAATGAGTTATGATTGTTGGAAAAGGATAAAAGGAAAATATCCACAAGCTCGTCTAGATGCATCAGAAAGGGATAACATAAGATTGGTCATGGCAGCAGGGAAAGAACAATATAAAATACAAGGAACCGTCGGCGTAATGATGAACCTTCAAGGGCTAAATTTTCCTGTCAGATTCCTCGTAGTTAAAGGTCTAAGAAGTGATATGATATTAGGAATACCATTTTTGGAAAAATATGATGGTCATATTTATATCAAAGAGAGAAGATTGAATCTAGAGTCATTGGAAGAAGAAAGACTAGATGTTCCTATGGAAACTGTAAACAAAGAAATGGAGAGAAAAGAATGCATTGGCAACCTCAATTTAATGTATGGACAGATAAAGGCAGTACCAAATGATATATGCGAAGAAATTGAAAGTGAAATGAATAAAGAAAATGATGAATACACTGCATCTGTTGAAGAGATAAAGAATAAGGTTGATGAGTGCAAAGATATTTCGTAAGAAGAGAGGAAGCAATTACAAGAATTTTTGTTAGAACATAGGAACTTGTTTAGCCAAAAGCCAGGACTCACCAGAGGGTATTCCTACGAAATAGAAGTAGATACAGAAAGACCTATAGTATCTAAACAGTACCCGATACCTTTTGCGAAAAGAAAAGCTGTAGAGGAAGAACTTCAGAAATGGTTTAGATGGGAAATTATAGAAGATTCAAATAGCATACATGTAAGCCCGATGCATGTAGTTGACAAACCCAATGGAGGAGTTAGACCTGTCTTAGATCTGAGAGAACTAAACAAACACGTATTACTTCCAAGAAACCAGGTGGATAGAATAGATGAGATGCTACACTCATTTGCAGGGAGCAGATACTTTACTTCTTTTGATTTGACACTGGGATACTTTCAAATTGAGATCGAGAAGAAGTCAAGAAAGTATACAGCATTCAGATATGGTTCAAGATTGTTTCAATTCAGAAGATTGCCATATGGTTTAAATTCATCTGTTTCGGCATTTATGACTGCGTTGAACAAGATATTTGGGATAGAAACTAAGCATTGGTTAGCCATATATGTAGATGACATGTGCATTCACAGCAAAGACTGGGATTCACATATAAGAAGAATAGATTGGGTATTGAACAAATTAGGAAAAGCAGGATTAACCGTCAAACTGGAGAAACGCTCTTCTGTCAGAAAGGAAGTTACGTTTTTAGGCCATGTTATATCCGGTGAGCAAAGCTTCAGAGAAAGCTATCAAAAAGCTATTTTTCATATATGAAGGCCCATATGAAGTGATAAGTACTTTTAGAAATACAGTTTTTCTAAAGCATATAAAAACAGATGTAGAAAGGAGAGAGAATTTAGACAACATTAGAAGATATAATTGTACAGAAGAGAAGAAAGAAAGCGTCAAGAAGAAATAATAAAATTGTATATATATATAATTTGAAAAAAATGTATCTGCACATATATATATATATATATATATATATATATATATATATATTACGACAATATTTTTTTTATGGCAACGGGGGGAATATTGTGTTACGTACCCAATAGGATCAAGTAATGTGAATAGTTTGCCAAAGACGAATAGAGATGGCAGCACCAGGCGTGCAAGGTTAAGAATTGGCATAATATATGTGAATAATTTTATAAATAAGAACAAAGCAAATTGGAAAGATGAAAAACAATAGAATATATTATAAGAAGACAAAGAATAAATATGAAAGAAGTAAATTAATATATATATATCTTATAAATCAAATCAATGATCACATGTAAGTTAATATGAAAATTAAGGAAGTCAAAGCAATGATACAAGTTTGTGTCTTTGAACAGATATTGCATCTGTATGATTGATTTACCATTCCTATAGGGGAAATTTTGTTTACATCAGTGGCGAGCGCGTTCTGATCGAAGCCCCACTGCACTTTTTGGTTGCGCGGTTTAACCGTAGCACCTACTTGGATGCGAGTGTAAATCGTTTGCACCAAGTATACACTCTGTTGTACCTAGTTAGTGGTGGCGCGTTCCAATTTCAGCCCCAAGGGAGGATATTAGTATTATTTCCAAAGCTTAGAGGAAAAAGTTGGAAAAGGATAAAGGAATTCGTTAAATAGTCAAAACCGAAATAAATTGAAATCAAGAAGGAAGTCCAGATCCAGACCGTCCATTGAGAAGGAAGTTCCGATCCAGGCCGTCCATCAAGAAGGAAGTCCCGATCCAGAACGTCCATTAAGAGGGAAGTCCAGATCCTCCATATCGAGAAGGAAGTCCAGATCCAGACCGTCCATTAAGAAGGAAGTCCCGATCCAGATCTGCCCATTACGAAGGAAGAATATTGAGATGAAAATTGACTGTAAACGAGAAAATTATAGAAGAATGTAGCTTATCATGTAAAATTCTTACTCCATGTATCCTGTGTTTAAAGAATATATTCGTTTAAACGTCTCCATTGGAAGGCATCCTGTCTGGTTTCGTTGTCTACAAAGAACCCTACCCTGTAGATAAGCTATCTGAGTTTTAAGATTAAGGTTTATGTACCTTTGCACCAAATGAAGGTAGCATGCATAAAGTGAACTTCAAACACAAACTCAATCAAATATGGGGATGAGTGACGATATGATGAAATTGATGAATGGACATTCACAAATCCATGCCCAGGCCAGGATTCGAAGACGGGACCCCTGGCGTCGTAGCGCGATGTGATAACCACTCTGCCACTGAGGCCGGCATCTATTTTCGAAGCTTGGGCAATATTTAAGAGCTTAGTGTGTTCGTTAATTTTTTCTGGTCACTCCAACATTCGTCCTTATCGTTGAAAGTAAACAAGAGGGATATAATATGATCGTAAAAATAGCAAAGTTACCACTTTTTACATTTGTTTTAGAGCTAATGACAAAAGAGAGAAAAGAAACGACAAAATGAACAACCTATTTTCATTCATGAAGGAAATAAATCGCCAGCTCAGAACCTGATTTCTTGAGAGCTCAAAATGGACAACAAATATTTCTTCCGAGGCCGAATGATCAGAGATAGAAACGCTGTGCTGATTCCTTGATGACTCATGGTTAACATTGCTCTTCTGTGTGGTGTTCACGATTGACAGCTGTGCAGCTGCTCTTCCTTATCTTGGATAGAGTTTCGGCATTGACGCTGCAGTGTTTCCAATTCAATGTCGGTTTTTGTTTGTTTTTTTATTGTAAAAGGTGAGGCCTTACTAAAGATTTACACGATACCTGTAATAAATCAAGATGAAGGAAGATATTGACTATCTTCGTTGTGATGGTTCTTGGATTGTACAACGCATTCTATTGTCTCACCATTTCTCATTTTGCATTGTTCTCCATTCCGTTCTGCTCTCGTATGTCGTTCTGTGTTTCATCCTCTCTCTGGTTTAATTTGACATTCTTTTCTCTTTCATTCTCTGTACATGCCCGTACCATGTTACTCTTGTTCTTTCTTCTCTCTTCTCAGGCCTCCCCGATGGCGCAGGGGTAGCGTCCTCGCCTTATAATCAAGGGGTCTCGGGTTCGATACCCGGTAAAGGCACATAGTGGTTCGGATCCCACTTTAAACTGTAGATCCAGTGCCGATTAGCCTTTCTGTGAATAAAGTGGACTTGAAACAACAATTCAATCAATCCCATGTTTAGTCTTTTGGATGATTAGATTATGAAAGGAGAGATAGGCCAAATAGAGAAAAGACTCCTCTCTTATCCTGGATTCGAACCCAGGATTTCTGCCTTAGCATTGTGCTATCTAACCAATACATTACGGAGGAAGTATCAGCTTGACTTCCTTTCCCTTTTTTGTCCACGTGTCGCGACAAAACGGAGCCCTCTTAATTCTCTAGTTAACTCGAGCGAGTTTCCGGGCAAAAAAAAGGGGCTTCTCTGTCTAATCTACACCGCCAAGCACACCCGTCAGGAACAAGACAAAAACACTTTTGCCTCATTAACTGTAAGAAGCAATTACGTCTAGTATGATGTATGTACCTGCATCGGGGCAAGAAGTTCATTTAGTGTGTTTCGCAAGTTCGAAAATTGCTCTTGGAGCATTGTCATGATTATCAATGAAACAAAATTTACTTCAACAACAGCCGTGTTGTGTTCTGTGGAAGCAGAGATGAGTTTTAGAATTCGATTACGAATTAACCGAATAAAATATTATCCATGGGAATTGGTAATCAGTTATCGTTACCCTAATCCAGAGTCCAGGAGAAACTAGGAATAGCTAGAATTATGTTACCTCAGTTTGCTGAGAAAATTCTGGATTAGCAGTGTTGCTAACCAAGTTCAGATGGCACTAAAAATCCACTTTTTACTTCGTCCATAAAATCGCTATTCTTAAATCCATTACATGCTGCACATGTCTGCTATTGGTAGTAAACAACACACTAACATGATGCAAGTCACACAATGGCCCAGCAATCATTTTAGCCCCTTTTCTCCAGAATTTGGCATTCCTGAAAATAATCTATCCGGACTTGAGATGTTTATTAATTTCTGAAATTCCCTGTATGGGCTGAATTGGAAATATAAAGTTTTTGAAACCGGGAATGAATCTCTCTCTCAGCTTTTGTGTTACACGTGATCGAAGTTAGGATTGGGTCACTTTTGAAACATGCTGTAGTGCAAATTTATTTGGCAGCAACTTGCACTATACATACAAATAAGCATCGTTTACATCACGGTGATTGTGTTTACAGAATTGTTCAACATTATTCTATAAGCAACACATATACTCCAAGTGAAACCGTTCCATAAATGTGCTTTAAACCAAAAGCACCAAATTAAAAATTAAATTTTCTAATGGATTGAGCTGAACCTGTTTTCAATTATTCTAAAGGTTATGAAATCAAATTTTGAGATACCATTTTCTGAAAATGGGTAAAATTTGATTCTTTTGATTTTGGGGACAATTTTAGGGAGTTTTAGTGCAGTAAATACATAAGCAACGTTTAAACAGTGCTGTAGCAATACATGATCTACCAACTGGCGAGAGATCAGCTTCTCAAAGAAATTTGTTCTCTGCTTGCAGACTGTTGAAGTATGGGGCAAATTTTCATGATACAATTTACGCCCCACTTTGAAGTCAAATTGTGACAAATACATTGCCTTCAGAGCTTGAATTCTACCATGTTATTTAAATTCTATGGGAAAACTGGCACCAGGATATCACGTTTCAACTTATTATCTCTATTGAATGAAGTGTAGTAACGTGACGAACCAGATGTTTTCTTTGTAAGTTTCGGTGTAGGAAAAGTTACCATCACTCCTCTGGTGTGTCAACCAGGATTCCAAATTATTATCTAAAAAGAGAACATGTTCGGGTAAAAGAGTACATTTAGGCACGTTCTGTAAAACAAAATCATCCAAATTTAAGATGGTCATCAGCCCACTTGACATGGAATGACTCTTTTACCAATGAACTTCGGTAAACCCCTTTACGTTGGGGAATTAGAACTCCATGCATCAAATGCTCAACAGGCGATTCCATGAATCACTGACAGTGTTTCCAACGTCTGTGTTTGCCTCGCTGCAGAAATCCTCCATCCGATTTAACTTCCTAATCCGTAGGCGAAACTCAGCTGGGAGACGCCACGCGGAGGTAAAATGGGGAATTACAACACCCTCTCCCCCCGGTCCCATCCCTTCTCAAACCACCTCCAGCGCGATCGAATTCCGGTTCCAATGGACAGGATGCGCTTCCCCTCCTGACCTTTGATATTTAATCGGACGGAATACCAAAATTCTCCCTGGATCCATGCAACACGTGCAAGGAGAGGAAATTCTGTTTCGTTTTGGCTGGAGCGGTTGCTTTAACTGAAACTCGATCCTATCAAATCGAAGGTACGAGGAGAAGAAGTAAGCAATGAAATAGATCACCAACAGTTATGATAATGGTTGCAAGTAGTTTCGAATGTTCTCCATAGATGGTAGTAGTAACAAGCTTGACAATAGGTAAGGTTGCAGACGATAGGTATATACTGCGCATGCGCAGCTCAGTATCGAAAATGGCGGCTATGGTCAAGGAGCGTACACATGAAGAATAAGGCACTGTCACGGCAAAAGGACCTAAGTATAATCCAAACTTCTTGTTTGCTGTCAGGAGCGTATCATTTAAAGTGATACATATGTGTAATTGGGAATAGAACAGCAGAAGTTCCCGATAAATAGCGGCCTCTCCGATGACGTAGTGGTAACGTCGTCGCCTTGTAACTAAGGGGTCCCGATATCGATACTCGGTGCATGCACAAGTGAAACTCTAGGTCCAGTGCCGATTAGCCTTCCTGTACATAAAGTAGACTTAAAACCAAAACTCAAACCCAAACTAAAACCTAGAAATATCATCCTTTTGAGAATGCGACTGAAGTAAATTCGTGGATACGATTTCGAGCTGACAGGCGGTAGACAGGGTAGCTACTGCAATTGGGTGTCTGCAAAGTAATGAATGATCATCTTTATTTCCAGAAAGAAAATATAAGTGATCATGGGTACCCACATGACGAAGAAGTTGAACGCGAGTAGCAAATTTGGTTGAGGCAGTTTAATGCCGCTATTATCGGAACATTATAACTATACTACCCGCCGACGGAATAAATACATCAGCATCGGCGGTGATTACGTTGAGAAATGAGGACATGTGTGTAAAATTAAAATATATGTATGTACTTTAAGTAATCAAACATCATAAGAAGATCCATTGACACTTCCTTTTTTAAAATAACCATATGTCACAACTTTAAAAACACGTTACAAAATATAAATTAATTTGTTCAAATCTGGCCTCATTTAAACATCTTTCTTTCTTCCTGACAATATGAAATTATAATCAATGGATCACATGTTTGTATCTGTCTCAGACTCATTTACTGTCTTCTCCCCGTATCAGATATAAGTGGGTGGAAGCGTGCTTTGTACACCAATTGCGATATATTTTCAACGTCTGCTTTTGACTGCCTGTCTTAAAAACGAATTTTGAGAAAAATGTCACTTGTTTCTGTAAATTTTTGTTATATTCTTAAATCTGAAATCAGACCATTTTATAATTCCCACTAGGCTACTGGAACTGAAGTTTAGAAGAGCGATCCGAACTCCAGAAATGCCTTCCTCTCCCCAGACCGGGAATCGAATCCTTGACCAAGGTTTATGACGAAACGAAACTATTACATGTAATATCAACCCCCTTCAGAGGCCGAGAGGCTAGTGTAGAGTGCTACGAAACCATATGCCTAAAGTTAGGATACTAGGTAAGATATGCACCATTGAGTTTCTTCCTGCATATAATTCATCATTCTTCTCATTATCGTTAATCTGAAGAGTTACAAAAAGTGGGATAAAGTAACATAATAGTTCATATACAGGATGGTCCAAATAAAATTATACCCATAGTGACTCAAACAGAACTATACCAAATAAAAGATCAAGTAAGCACATTTTTATATACTGCAATAGTGTCCAAGACATTGCCTACAGCAGGTGTTGGAAATGACTGCCGAAGCGGGGGGGGATTTATAAAAGTTGGGCCCCTAGGCTATCCTCTGGGCCCTGTCGACATCATCATCGTCATCTTCATTATCATCGTTATTACATTGTATTATTACTATTATTATTGATTGATTTGCTTAATTTCACTTCGCTTTTTGTGCCACTTTTGGCTAATTTGCGAAGATGGAGATGAGTGATGATATGATGAAATTGATGAATGGACATTCACAAACATCCATTATTATTATTATTAACAGTCTAGTTTTCATGGTACTTCACTTCCACTAATTGCATGCTCTGTATTAATAACACTTGTAAACTTTAAAATATAAACGCATGTGATTAAAAATTATTAATTAAACTTCGGTTTACTTTATAAGCATCACTTGCACTGTGCATTTTGCCACACAACGCTAATACCGCACACGCATCAAAGGAAAAGGAACCAACACTACATTACGGTAGCCACACTGGCTGCGAACTGAGAAACAAGGATTTTGATTTCAACTGTCAATATCCCTCCGCTCCACTTGACTATCAATTGTTGGCATTCAAAATATTTACAGTCGTTTATTCGAGGAACAATCGTTTATGTTCGAGGACTGTTACGCGACTCTAAAAATAAGGTTATTATGTAAGAAGCTATTTACAATACTACTTCTTTCATGAAATAAGCAAGTAATGGGACTTGATATGTTGTTCTATTTTGCTATTATCACAATATTAAGGAATTTTGATAGCCGATGGTTTTGGTCACTTCTGCACTATCTCCTTTTTGTGCGTCTCCATTTACTTGAGGCACCTAGGCTATAGCCTATGATACCCTAGGGGCAACCCCCCCTTGATCCGAAGGCACAGTTCGGCCTCATTTTCATTTGGACAACTATGAGTTGTTTTATTTGGGCCACCCTGTACCAAGGTGTAAAGAACAGCAAATGCAGTTCACCCCATGGTCCTCTGAATGTTCTAGAAGGGATTCCAAAAAATTTTTTTTTTTTTCAGAATCTAGAGAGATTCTTAGAAAAAGTTATTGCTGAGACAGGTTCAAGTAGCATCAGAGGTTTCAGAATTCAATCTCCACTAGTGGCATGATTTTTCGCTGCTCTGATATAACGAAAAAGTTATTCCTAACCATGTTGTTGCAATAATATATGAGTACTATTGAAAACTAATGATTGAGGGCTGCCGTGAATTTGGTGGTGATATGACAGAATTGGATGAAAATTTAAGTGTTACGATATCTTGTTGTGAAAATAGAGAGGAGTGGTATGTGGAGGGAAAAAGATTGAAGAAGAGGTAGAAATGGAGAGACAGATAGGGGAGAGAGGGGAGAGGAAGAGAGATTAGGAGAATAACAGATGAAATGAGAGAGAGAAATATAGAGGAAGAGAATAGTAGAGATATAGAGGGGGAGGGAAAAAGATGGTAAGAGGAAAAGTAAGTATGTGTTTCCTCCTCTCTCATTTGTTGGTGGTGTACACCATTTGCATGACATTTCCAGTCCCGATAACCCGATTTGAGCATCAACATTTTAAATGAATACGCACAACTTAGGGAAAATTTTAAAATGCAACATTGCCTTGCGTTATTAATTATTGAAACAAGCCAAGACTTGCATATATATATTTGGCAAGAATAAATTCAGTATTTATTTGAGACACCATCGAGTTGTTTAATGAATTGAATTTTGATATTTTTAAGAAAAGAAAAAGGACATTTCCCTAAAGAAAAACCTATATTTTGGGCTAATTGTGAAACATGTTACTGAATTTTTTTGTGTGTGTGTTTATGAAACCTGCAATATTTTTCAACATGTTGGATAAACGATCAAAATTGTGAAGTTGGTGCCGTAGAAATTTGACCTTGGGCAGCCTCTACCCGCATAGCACAGTATAAGTAGGCTATTCTTCTCCGGACTGCGCAGTCCCTTTTTATTAATTCTTTGCGAGAGACTCTTTGCAACACTGGCGTACGCAGTATTTTTTCTTTCGGAAGGGGCTGGGATTCTAAAGGTGGAATAGTACTGCTACGACCCTGGGGGTACGTACTTAAATGTTATTTACCACGGCTACAGATATATCTTAATCTCAGGGGATAGGTTCTTTATTCGAGAATTCCAAATAAGAAAGCGTTTTATAGCCAAGAGGATATAGTTAAATGCGGATCTATATTCTGAAAACTGTACACAATACAGAGAAAATGTATAGCGAAGCTTGTATATACATTGAAATATATATATATGCTGATTCCAAATTTACGTCGGTTATATTCTTCTTATACATATATGAATAATTGAAAGGAAATCTTCTTCTTCTTTCTTCTCGTAATTTCTGGGAAAAGGCTTCTTCTTCCTTCCTATCTTTGATTTGGGAAAAGGCTTCTTCTTCTTTTCTTCCTTCTATTTTTGGAAAAGACTTCTTCTTCTTTCTATTTTTGAGAAGGCTTATTCTTCTTTTCTTTCTTCTAATTTATTGTCTTTCCTTTTAAAGCGTAACCTTATTTATTACATATATGCGCTCGCTTTCCCCCGCTTCTTTAGCTTATACAAATGACACAAGCTATACTTATAGAAAGATTTAGGGTCTACTAAACTGATAGTAGCGCCACCTCCTATGTAACGACCAAAAGGGGAATAGCGCAGGATCGCTAACAGCAAAGCGCTGCCTATGGCCCAGTGCGTCTAATAAGAAGCGCAACCGTAAGTGCTTCGGGGCGTCTAATTGGACACAGCGCCACCGAGGGACGGACAAATACAAAAGCTGACAATGTTCTCCTCGTCAGAGGTATTAAATCAAATTTTGATCACTAGGATCAAAAAGGAGAGACACATTTCTGAATTCATTTGCTCACTTATTATCTTTCCTAATTATTTCATATACGAGCATATTCTTAATAATCTTAATTGGCTATTTACAACATTTTATTTACTCCTTTTATAATTTTTATACTCTTCCTTTATGTATTTTGCACTTACTATAATATATATAATCGCTCTTCTTCGCTCCTAGTTTCTAGTTTCTCTTCTTTACATAGCGTGCTGCCATCTATCGTCGCTCTCGGGAAACATTTCTTCCTTTCATTTTTCATTGTGTCGTCGGAACTGGCACGTGACAGTACATAGCTTCTTTCTATGGAGACGGTGTAATACACAATCACTCTCAAAAATAGAAATGGAGGGTCAATTTAAGTAGGGGAGGGGTTCCATTACCACTCTGTTCTTTTCCCGAATTCTTCATTGCTTTTATTTCATAATGTTGATTTTCTAAAAATTTCGGAGGGGGCTGTAGCCCCATCAGACCCCTCTGCGTACGCCACTGCTTTGAAGGATAGTTGCATGATATTGTTCACCAATGGAAAGATGAAAATACGTGACAATTAATATATTTTTTGACACGAGGACGCTGATGCCGGATTTTCAGTGTTGATGAGACGTGCAAAACAAACAATTCTGCACAATTGATTCTTCCAACAGCTTGCTGACTGATGCCACAACAATGCATTGTCTCCTGAATATGAATGACGAATTTTATCAATGCAGAAATACGACGTAACTAGGCTGGCAGGTTATTTCATAAAGAGGACACACAATTTTATTACAGAATTGAACATCACATTATACGCTTTGTTTCAACAGCACAATGGCAACTTTTTTGTTGGGACATTGCTGCTGGGCCTTCATCAGCACTTGAATACGACAGTAGGTTAGCTCTGTAGAGCTCGTGTGTACTCTAGTTAACGGCACATACAAGGGGTAACCAATTGGGAGGAGGGCGGATGATGATGTATGGATAGAGTTTTTTCACATTCACATATCAACACGTCGATCTGTACGTCAACAATGAATCATATCAGATAAGCATACCAATAAATACTCACACTGCACATAAGCAAAGTGCAACAATCAATTGATTTTGTTATATTGTTCTTTTCCTTGAACATACCATGTTAATAAACAGTACCAATCAATACAAAATATTAATATGCAAAATACAACATTGTGGACATAATAATGCATGTACACATACACTGAGTAAGATGTAGTTTTATTGAAGGTATGGTTGTTTAAGTATTAAGAGTCATCTATAATAAAAATGATAACACAAAACAACAATATTTAATTCATACTAGGAAACATGTACCTGAGCTTGCAATATAAGTAATTTATTACATTTAGACAAAGTTCCCTCAAGATGTTGCAAGTCAAACCTAAATTATGGAGGCATATGGCACAGTGGTTCGGATTCCACTTTAAATTGTAATTCCAATCGTGATTACCCTTTCTGTGGACTTAAATCAACAATTCAAATTCAAAACTTATTTTCTTTATTGATTGGGGTAAAGGTCAACCGCTGTAATTCAAATCGAAATTGTTCTTTGTTATGGCAAGGTTCAGTTCAAAGCTGTTATGTGCTATCATTGTTATAGAGAACAGCGCTTTTTTTTATTAGAACGCACCTTTTTATGTGTAAAATATGCTATTTGCTCCGATAGAGCGGAAAATTTGTAATGGAAATTTTTAGACAATGTTATTTCGAATTTAGTATATTTGAAAATCACGCCGATATACTCGTATATAGTTTAGACTCTAAGTATGGAGCTACACATCAAGATGCTAACTATGTATTCTTTCAAAGTCCAGAATATCGACAACTCTTGAAAATTGGAAGAGTTCTTTCAAATAAGTGGCTTCCACATACAAAACTGCGTTCGCTATACTGCAGAGCTTCGAACATCTAGCATTTCGCTTTAAACAAACAAAAACTAACACAAGCCTCTCCGATGACTCAGCGGTAAAGTCGCCGCCTTGTAATCAAGGGGTCTCGGGTTCAATACCCAGTGGAGGTACATAGTGGTTCAGACCGCACTTTAAACTGTAGGTCCAGTCCCAATAAAGTGGACTTCAAACACAAACTCACAAACAGCGGGAAGAATGATCCATGTCATTTTATTTCATTTCTAAATTTCATTTTAGAGTTAGGACTGACTAGCATTGAAATACCATTTCCAACATATTTTGATCCTTCGAAATATGTGAAATCTTTGATTGCTGCAATCAACTGTGGACACTGGAAGTAGAGAACGAAAAAGATAAGAAACAGGAGCTATGTCAAAAGTATGGAAAAACCTTTAAAATGTCAGTGTTGAACACTTTTTTTTGCTAATTAGTGAATGAAGGCTATATTTTTTTAAAAAATATTTAATGATTTGTACCTTTATACATAAATTTACCTTCCTTTTAGAAAACGCAGGCGCGCGCGCGCACACACACACACACACACACACACACACACACACACACACACACACACACACACTCACACGTACACATATATAGTTAATATACGCAAACTTGTGTTTTCTAGGCGCAAGAAGGAGGTACCATGTGCCCTCTAAATTTTTGCATTGGGAATTTCGAATTGTACCTTTTGTACCCCCCTAAAATGACAGATGTAAGATGATGATTAATCTCGTGATTAATAGCTAAACGCAAAAAGTGTATTTTGACCATATTATCTCCAAAAACAGGTAATTCAAACAACCGTGAACCTATTCTGGAACTAGTTACTTTACTTCATCCCTGCTCTCGATGAGGCAGCAAGTAAGGCCGACTTTCCATCCATCTATCACAAACTGCTTAACACGAACTGGGATGTATTGAAAACAAATAATGACGTTGATCAAGCTACAGACGTGTTTTATGAAATTATATATAAAATACTCGATGAATGTGTCCCCTTAAAGAAAAGCCGCAAAAGACAGTACCCGTGTTGGTTTACGAGCAGCATTATTAAAAGTATAAGTAGGAAACATTACCACCACAAGAAGTGGAAAAAACAGGCGGGAGACTTTCGAAACCACTACAATAAATTTAGCGAATTTCGAACAATAGTTAGTAAGGAAATTATTGATGCATACAACAGTTATGTTGCCAATTCGGAAATAAATATTGCAAAAGATAGCACCCAGTTTTGGTCGTTTGTTGCAAATAAGCGTAAGAAAAGCAACAAAGATAAAGTGTTGTCAGACCGACGTTCAGTAGTCGAAGCTTTTGCACAGCATTTTCAGTCGGTGTATAAAAAAGATCCCCCCAGATACGACATGAAAGTATTGCCTAACCATAAACAATATGAAACTTTGGATAATCTTAATATTACAGAGATAGGAATTGAAGACATAGAAAAAGCCATTAAAAATTTAGAACCTAAGAAATCAGCCGGGCCGGACAAGATACCGCCCTATGTAGTTAAAGGTTGCAGTGATGTGTTGAAATACCCGTTATATCTAATTTTCAATTTAATTCTTGCAAAGCACAAATTTCATGAAAAATGGAAAGCCACGGCAATTTGCCCACTTCCCAAAACCAATAACACTAATGACGTACAAGACTACCGACCAATAAGTATATTATCAGCCCCAGCAAAAATATTCGAAAAAATCATGCACTGTTACATATTTACTCACGTAAAACCTGTAGTATCATCGTTTCAACATGGCTTTGTACCACGTAGATCAGTGATGACCAATCTCTCCGATATTACCAATTTTATAAGTTTAACCTTGGACGAAGGAAGTCAAGTTGACGCAATATATACAGACTTCTGCAAAGCATTCGACTTGGTTAACCACGATATCTTATTAAGTAAATTAGCATGCTTCAATATTTCTGAACCACTGCGCCAATTGTTCGCTTCCTATTTGCAGAACCGTAAGCAGTACGTGACGTATAAAGGCCAAACATCTTCAGAGATAAGAGTCACCTCTGGAGTACCTCAGGGGTCTAACCTTGGGCCACTTCTTTTCACATTACTTATTAACGATTTGCCTGATTCATTTGAAAATTCACACAAATTGCTTTTCGCAGATGACCTGAAATTCTACAGGAAAATAGGCAAACAAGATGATAGTGTTCAACTTCAAAATGATATTACAAATTTAGAAACTTGGACAATAAACAATGATTTAACACTAAATATCGATAAATGCCATTTTGTATCATATACTCGAAAGAAAAACCCAGTTGAATTTCAGCATCAAATATACAACCATACTCTAGCAAGAAATTTTTTAGTCAAGGATTTAGGGGTTATTTTTGATTCAAATCTTACTTTTAATAAACACGTAGAACAAATAATTAGTGAAGCGTTCAAGAGCCTTGGGTTCATTCATAGAATGGGGAGGGATTTCATGAGTATAGACACACTAAAAGTTTTGTATTATTCGTATGTAAGACCAAAACTCGATTATGCATCTGTTATATGTAATACAGACACAGCAAAGTACAGTGAAGCAATTGAAAGAGTCCAATCACGATTTCTTAGATTTTTAAAATACAAATTTTAGAAAGTTTACCCCACATTTGAACACTACGACAACCTAATATATGAAAGTCGGTTTACAAAGCTGTGTCATAGAAGAACGTTACAGGAAATAGTATTCTTGTGGAAGTTGTTAAATAACGAAGTAGATGCTGAACATCTACTCTGCCAGATAAATTTTCGAATCCCGTCGTCGAAAACTAGACTAAAGAATGAAGTTTTTCTTATAAGGAAGGCTAGATCGGAAATTATAAAGAAATCTCCATTGTTGAGAATGTGCACCAGTTACAATAAATTGCTAATCAAGAATAACACCATTGACATCTTTTCTATGAACCTAAGGGACCTCAGTAAAGCCACTATTAACACAATAACCTAAGCTTAAACACATAATTTCCTAATGAAATGATATGTGATCAAGTGTGTGTGTGTGTGTGTGTATATATATATATATATATATATATTACAGAAATATATGTAATTGTATTCACTATGTATCCTTCACATGGGCTCTGTAATTAGGTATGTACCTGTTGAGTTCGATAAATAAATAAATAAATAAATACAGTTTAAAATGAGTGCAAAATGATGGCCTAGAACTTTTTCTGTTCCGGAATTGTACATGCCTGTAAAAAACTACATTGAAAATAGCTATAATAGATTAACTTTGTACCCTCTGAAATCAAAAACATTTCTGCGCCACTATCTCGGAGGATTTAAGATTAAAGCTTTGCAGTAAAAGATTCTGGGATAATGCACAATTTTATCATGATTTGCCTGGAATGTAACGTCATAGGCTTTTTAGGGAACCATAATGAGTCGGTTGAAGATTAATATTTGCAATCCTGTTTCATTGTTGTAATTATACCCTAGCATGGACGTCAGCAGAATTTTTTCTAGGGAGGGGCAAGCAGGGTAATTTTTTCCAGGGGTGGGCAAAAGACCCATATTTTCCCCCATAATAGTGATACCCTCTCAAAAAACACTCTTTCAGTTTGAAATTATCATGTTTCTTCAACGAATTTATAATGAATAACGTAAATTACTGTGACTGAAATGAAAGTATTTGTGAAATATATATTTTTAGGTGGACATTCATTTTCCAGGGGGGGGGGGCTGTGCTCCCCCTTGCTCCCCTTCCGGACGTCCATGTATAAAGGTTTATAGCAACAAGACACAAGAAGCACAACAACTCTTCTATTTGCAATGTGCAGAACACACCACCGAATCACATTTCCTCCATCCAAATTTCTCTTGAGTACTCGACACCAGATAAGTTTTTACTTAGGCTGGATTATATTCAACCATTAACGGGATGTACAAACGGTGGCCTGGAAATTTAAGTCTCTTTTACTTAATATGCCATCTGAAGTAAGCCTGTACTGAGCAGACGACATGTCTTGAATATAAATTGACATTCATAGCTCTTCTGCAGAGGCTAGCCTGCTGCTCTTTTTCGGAGATGAAAATACGAGTAGAACGACGTCACAAGAGCTGCGTATATCGTAACTTGCAGAATGCTGATAGAATTTGAAAATACTCTACTATCTTTTTACTTTCTTTTGTCTGTTTAGTTTAGTGTGTGTATAGGGAACAGTGGCGTATACTGGACCCAAGAACTGGACTATCTCACTATAACACATGGCCCTAGGCTATGGAGGAAGGGAGAAGACTAGGTTCGCGTAAACCCCCGGCATAAGTGGTTAGACACAGATTTTACTCTTTCTTGGCTTCCTTAAGGAAGCCACGTTGCCATCCCGACAGCAGCAGTTGAAAACTTCTAAGAATTCAGTTTTCCAGCTCCTAAGGATTCAGGTTGCCAACTCCTAAGAATTCAGGTTGCCAACTCCTAAGAATTCAGGTTGACAACTTTAGAATCGCCATTATCTTCTTATTGAAATTAGTTTTATTCACAGTTTATAATCGATTTTACTTCTGTATTTTATTATCTAGGCTTCAGGCTTCGCAGATAGCCTAGCTAGAATATACGCTCCTGATAGGGAAAAAGTTTTTTTACTATAAAAAAGAAGGAAAAAAGCATGCGAGTATGAGTTTTGTCTACTACAAAGAGAGACGGCTGGATAAATGGAAAGAAGATCAATACACGAATAGAATTGGTAAATTGGTCTTGCAGCAGGAAACAGAAGTTGCTAAAAAATTGAAACTACGTTTGGGAACACTTAATTAGGTGGTAGAGTTTGCTCTGTTGTCATATCGGAACCGCCGAATTTGCTTATAGTTGGATTTCTAGGATCTCAGCTAAAATATATGATTTCGTTCTGCATATTCAGTCCTTGTAACGTCCACAATACAAAAATGCTAAAATATTAAATATTCAAATGTTGTGTGGCATTTTTGGCATTACTTCTTATGTTACAAGCACTGAATATGCAGTGCAGTGTTATATAACTACATGTGTAGTGAGGCTTATCTCGCCAAGTAAGATTATCGACACGTGCTCAAGGAAATATTTTCGTTCAGATAGACAGATTCCATCTTAACGCCTAATTTATTATAACAGTGCTAATTTTTATTAACAATTTTAATCTTTATAAATTACATCCAAATATTTCGATAAAGACATAATTAACAGATAATTCTAATAACACCAACAATAACAGTTAAATAATTAAATATTAATAACAACTTGCACTTGACCTAGTGTTTTTATACCCCCCTTCAATGCATGCATTAAAATGACTGCAGTAATGAACGGATTGTTTTAATAATGTAGCAGCTGGAAAGGTTCTGTTGGAAGATTGAGAGCCAGAAGTTTTGATTGTTCCGACTTTCTCTACTATGGTTAGTGATTTTAAAAAAAATTGGTCACATGGTCTGACTGATAGTCATTTTGCAGAAATTGCCGCCATCTTAGATTTTCGGAATTATTTTTTAAAACCTTATTGTGGCAATGTAATATGTCATTTTATATGTTTTTTTTGGCACCGAGAGTACAATAATGGCATGTAAAAAGCATTAGGAGTGAAAAAAGTATGAATTTCGTAGCAATTGAAGGCAAAGTTCAAATTCTGTGAACGTTTTAACGTTTCTACATATGTTCAAGAACACGTTATTAATTCATTTTCTTTTTATTTTTGCGAAATATTTGCATCTTGCGATGATTTAAATATGCAGGCAGTTGAATTAAAGCTATAGGCTATCTCTCGAAGAATAAGACAAAAGACTCTGATGAAACTTATGTTTGTGTTTCATATAAATCGAGAAGGCAAGGAAAAATATAGCTATGGGACAGTATTTGGACAACAGCAACTCAAAGAATCAATTGGTGTGCTAAATGATGGTGTAATATAGACAAAGAGGACTTTTTGTCACTGACCATATGTGGTAGGATCGAAATGGGTAGCTAAATTTTTGGATCAGGAACCTCGACAAGTAACGTCAAAGAAAACCAACAACTCACAAACATGTAACCGCACTCCAATGTTAAGTGGAACAAAATTGCTATCAACAGTATGTGTTGTATGTTATCAGTTAAACCTAAGGGAGAAACAACTTTTCCGAATTTGTGAGCATCGAAGAGCACAGAAATTCTTCGATGGAACAAACTTTCTTCAAGATGTACCCTAGATAGTTTTTGAAAGAACTTCTCCCGTTAGTGATGTATCAAGTGTTTCTGACTCGGATATAATGTTCCGCAACACTATGATCATTGAAACGTATGGTTACAGTGTATTCTTTCATATCCTAGGAAAAAACCCTTTCCCAACTTCCCTATCCATTCAACGATTAAGCAAAATCTACTGGTGTCGATAAGAAATGCACCAATGGGCTCTATGAAGAAGCACAAGAAAAAGCTTCGGACGGATAACCCAATTTTAACATGTGTTACATACCTGTAGATAGGTCAAAGTAATTTGAATCGGTTAGTTGTGCCTTTGCCATACTCGCTACATCCTGCCTGTTCCATCTATATGGCAGAATTGAATCTCATCGTAAAGGCCCTGGACTTTGCTGATGTCCATGATGTGAAGAAAGTTCTTCTCTGCTCTGATTCGATCAGTGTGCTTAAGAATCTGGAATCGCCTAATTCCAGGCGGATTCCAGGTAGTGCAGAGCATCCTTCGACGGCTCGTGTCCTTATCTGACACTGCTGATGTCCTTCCATAGCCACTTGGGTATAAAGGGGAATGAAGCATTCGATACTGCCGCTAAGTCTTCTAATGGAGACGGCAAGGTCCTTGTCCACCTTTCTGCCTGCTAGGGACCTGCAGAATGTGGTTTCATTGTTCTCTTCTGGACACTTGGAAGGAAGAGTGAGATGCGGTAACGGAAAACAAGCTTCGAGCTATTAAAACCATCATTGGTGGGGCATGATGTTTTTCATACCGCCCCTCCCGTTAAGCTTGGTATTGGACACAGCCGTCTCACACACTGGCTTTTGCTGCAAGGGTTGGATCCCCCTATGTCATTTTTTAAATTGTTGCGCATATTCTTCTTAAACGTGCCTCTGCTTTCCTCAGGCAGACTTGTGATCTTTCCAATTGTTCATCATCCGTGTTGGAAAATTACGAAAGTGATTTTAGTTAATGTTTTTACGTTTTTGAGAAGAGTTGTTGATCTCTTCCCCCAAGGAGCTTTTTACATCCCTTTATTTTTTCTTTTGTAGAAGAATTTTATGTAAGGGACTATTTCCCCGCATATATTGAAGGATGCGAAATGGCATATATACCCAACAATTTTAATTAATTCACTTATTCCATGTATGCAACCATTTTTAACTTTCAAGATATTCTGTCAATTGAATCAAGAGGATTCGTTATGACGTGATGAAGTGGTATATCGCATATTTAAGGGAATTCATCACCTTCATCCCGAAGTCTTCGAATATCTCTCTTGTGCTAGGAAAATTTCATCTGCAAGAAATAATAATCTTGTATCGGACTATATCTAAAAACATTTGAGATTTTTTAAAAAAAATATTGTAGAATAATGGGACATGTATAAGGAAGCGGCCCCGGCGCCCACACAGTGTCGAATAACATGGGTACCTGGGGGAAACCCTGGGGTGTAAAGGCGGTCAGGGGCGTGATGCTGATCACATTACCCCCCCTCACGACCGGATCAAGAAAGTGTGGGGCGTTACCCCCACACCCCCTATACGCCTTCATGGCGTGGTGGAGCACAGGGGGGTATACGGTATGCAGTATAAGACAGTGCTTACCACTATTTTTTTTACATTTGATTAAATATGCACGTTGTAAAGTATTCCCGTGCTTTGCGCCATGCCATGAAGGCACATAGGAGGTGTGGAGTTATGGCCATACACTTTCTTGATCACGGTCGAAGGTGGAGTTGATGTGATTATCACCACGCCCCTGGCTGCCTTTATCCCCAAAGTTTCATCCAGATACCCACTTTATACGACGCTGGGTGGGCACCGGAGCCGCTTAAGAAAAACGGTCTTTACTCGCCGGGATCGAACCTGGGTCTCTCGTATGGTAGGCAGTTGCCATAGCGACTGCATACTTTATATCAAAATGAATGCTTGAAATACACAGAGAAGCTCTGTGACGACTACACCATTCATTCCAACAAAAGATTCGGCAGTACTTCCTTAAGTTCAGAATTAGAGCAACTTGGCATTGGACAGTCTAATTCAAATTTTGTTGAAGTACGATTCGTACAATACCACCAAACAAAACATGTTAACGTTTCGAAATTTTTTCCTCCGTTTTTAAGTACACATATGCTCTTCCACATAGAGCGTGTCTGCCGTCAGAGCATATACGGATGAATGCGCTGGAAAACAGCTCGTCACTGGATTCTTTAAATTATGGTTACATAGAGAAAGATGGTACGTAGTACAACCCTATCGTAACAACCGAACGTTAAGACCTCTTAACTTTTGATACTCCCTGTTTCTATTAGAAGTGCCTACGAGTAGCAGTGTGTCCTTGCAGAGTTGGAAACATCAGTTTCTACACATTTGTCAAGTACAAGGAAACAATTTATGTTTAAATGTTTGATGGAAATGAAAAATAAAACATGGATATGAAACATTGCAATATTTTCAGTCCTAATGTCCTCCCTTCCAAATGTAAAAGCCACATAGCATTTATTTTTATTTTTGAGCATATTCTGTGCCTTTTCTGAGCTCAGTGGGCTTGAAAACATATAAAATGACATTCTAATCTCCCATGATACTAAACAGAATTGAAAATATATATATATATATATATATATATCGAAAATCCAAGATGGCGGAAATTTCTGGAAAATGACCATGAGTCAGATCATGTTACCATTTTTTTTTAAATAACTACATATAGTAGAGTTCAAATATACAAACAAAATTTCTGGCTCTCAAAATTCCAACAAAATTCCTAGACTATAAGGATTACGGCACATTTGTAAACACAGTCAGAAGCGACAGTGTATTACTCAACATAAAGAAGCTGAAGTATGGAAGTTTCAAAACAATAATTTCCCAATTATTTGTGATTATTAATCCTGCATGGTTAATAATACCACTTATCGCTGCTTAGATATCCTAATGCACTAAGTAACTATCATTTTTTAACTTTAAATTCTTAAGTTGAGTGTTTCCCCCAGAGGTTGAGTTGATTGAGTGATTGAATTGGTGTTTTAAGTCCACTTTATACACAGTAAAGCTAATCGGGACTGGACCTACAGTTGAAAGTGGGATCCGAACCACTGTGTACCTCCACCGGGTATCGAACCCGAGACCCCCTGATTACAAGGCGACGACGTTTTCCCAGAGGTGTTTGTAACCATACTACACGAGACAAAGTAGGTGAAGTGATTTCTTTACCCGGACACGAGCTCCCGTCTTTCCAAAGGCACGTAGCCAGGGGGAGGGTTGATGGGTTGAAGCCCACCGAAATCTTTAATTATCTAATTTAAATAGTCTATAGCGGTAATTAGTTTTACTTCCTTAACAGTATTAAAGATCTTGTGTAATAAATAAGTTGTAATATACTGAAATATTCATTTCCAGGGCTTATTTCCCCCACTTTTCGTCTTTAGATGGCGGCTGCTTATAAGGAACGAGTCCCCAGAAATAAAATTCTGGCTACGGGCCTCGGTCCTCCCCCTCACTCCCCGCATATAACGTAGCAAGACATGTAAGAGCATGTGACCTGAGTGTTGCTAGGTGCATGGTCGCGTTGTTTATCGTAATAGCGTAATATAACATACGGCTATGAAAGAGGCGTGATAAGGGGCCTTCTTCGAGACTGTACCCTCATCAATTTCATCATACCATCACTCATCCTCATCCTCGCGGTTAGCCAAAAGTGGCAGAAAGGCGAAGTAAAATAAGCAAATCAATCAAACATGGAAAAGGAAGAATCGGCAAATGTGCTTGCGGTTATAGTTCCTCTTGGAGTTAAAACGCGAAAGTTTTAACCGGATTAGTGTATGGCAGCTCGACATTCCCTAATCAGTGAAAGGAAATACATAAATTTGGCAGCTTCTAAGCGGCTATGAAAACCTGAAGTCAAATTCTTCTACTTTGCATACGCATCTTCCGAGAGTTCCTCTATTACGATGGTTGTGCATGTCTACTGCAATTTTACACCACACTTTGTAAAACTCATGTTTTATCCGCATTTTGAAAGTAATTTAGTGGTGTATTGATGTACCGAAGGTTTTTCGTTTTGTAGAGATGGGTGTAATCCATGATTACTTACTAGAGTCTGGAATTCAGGATTGGATATTAGATATAATAATTTAGAACTCACTATCAGATTCACAACAAGAATTCAAAATACATGATTTGATATTCATTAAGTACACAAATTTTGAGTGTCTGTCGGAAAGGTTAAAAATGCAGGCTTGAAATACGGTTTTATTGGGAGTGACGTCACCTAGTGTAGTTCGAAAGCGCCAATTAAACGAGCAATCGAGCCAATAGCTTGGATCACGTCTTCTTTACTTGGCTTCTGCAGTCGTTCTTTACTTGTTTAAAATCGTGGAAGTGGAAAGCCAGCCAGATGTTGGTTGTAGTTTTTTTAATGTGTTGGAAATGCAAGTATAAGAACGTTTTAAAATGCTATGTGATTTCTAAGGTGAAGTGTTTAAAACGCGGGAAAAACAATGTGTTCTTAGTTGTAAAATATCTACCGATCGTATTTGGCGCTGCAGTCGAAGTGCAATTCGAAAGATTTCCGTTTCCAGTCCAAGACTTCGAGACTGGACCATTCTCGAAGGATATTTGCTTAAAGTACGGTCTTGCACCTTTCCGGCAAGGCCAATATGTGAGATTTGCTCTTGCAGTTTCCAAATTAGGACATGTATTCCAGGATTCGTTACCTGAATATGAAAAACCCGGAAACCACCTTGGTGGCCGAGCATGTTGAGAGGTCGACTCACAAACTCATCACTAAAGGTTGCGGGTTGGAGATCACAGAATTGGCATCCGACTTTGTGAGTGCCATTTCATCAATTTCATCTAATCATTATCTATTTTCAGCACTGGCGTACGTAGATGGAGGCTAATGGGCCTACAGTCCCCTCCGAAATTTTGAGATAATCAACATTTTCATACAAAAGCACTGAAGAAATCCGAAAACCCCAAGTCGTAAATGCAAACACCCTTAAAAATTACCCTCGATTACCATTGTTGTTTTTAAATAACTTTTAAAACGAAGAGTAAAAATGGTAATTACAAAATACTTCATTGTGTAAAGTCAAGAACACAGCTATGTAATATATCCACATTTAAAATTCCAGCCTCCTCCGAAAAGAAATTCTGCGTACGCCAGTGATTCTCAGCGCCACGATTATTCAAAAGAGAAAGAAAAGTAAAACAATATAAGAAAAATACAAATTAAAAAAATGTAGACTTGTACCCGGATTTCCAATCGAACAAATCTATTAGGATTCAAGACTAGAATAAAAAAAATCTCGTCCGTTCGTCCCTATTGTTGCTGCTGTTTCCAATTCACAACAATCGACCCAAAGCAAAGTTTTTTTGTAAATTGCTGATAAAGGTTTCGATCACCAGATGGCGAATACAAGAACCGTCGAATGATCGTCGTTGATTGCCATGTGAAGTAGCATTGCTGTGCATTATTATGGGAATTCTCCTGTTTATTGCAAACACATGTTATCAGTTTTGTAGTGTTTGTACAGGCGGCGGACCGCTCATTGATCAACGTTCACTGCGACCACTTTTTGGTTGTGCACACACGGTTCCTCTCTCCTGTGATTCCTTATTTCTATCATACCCAATGACGTATTTAGAAGGGGTTCTAGGGGTCCGGACCTCCCCAAAGGACTTACCAAGTTCAAAATTAAAGATGCAAAACACTTGTTTGCTGTTGTGTAATGTGAAGTTGGATTTATTTTTCCAGTACTTACATAAAGACAAGGATTAGATTGTGATTATACAGCTTTGCGTTGACAGTGCTTGGAAGAATGTATGTGCACCACTACTACTAGTAATAATACGTATCATTCAGGGACTTTTTATCAGATGGACGTAACAACCATGTTGGCATTCAGTAATTGATTTTTATTTTTTTGACAATTTCTTTGGTAGGACAGCTGTTTCATACACATTTCAGTGATCTTAAACTGACATAACCACTTACATGTTCATATAATTATGACAATAATAATATTTTCATTTATTAACCTATTTTCATAATATTATTAATAGGAATATTAATCTTATTAATCTATTATTATAAACTTTATTATCATATTATTATTATTATTATAAATGTGGAACACAAGGTTCGAACCGCTTCCCGAAATACGTGCCAGATCATACTCTGCAGTAATCTTCGATTTGATTTAATTTGATTCGATTTTTGTTATTTACCGTTGCTTTTCTTCCATTTTTTGGCTAATCGTGACAATGAATGTAAGTGATAATATGATGAAATTGATGTAGGCACACTCACAAGAAACACCCATTCCAAGGCAGAAATATGTAAATATACACGTATGTACTTATGAGTAAAACGTGTAAATATATTTACTTTAAAATGACCGTTTTTAGATTCTATTTGGCTGACACGCTAAAATTTCACTGATTTGATCTGAAAAAGTGAACAGAAAGAAACGTAATTTCATAATTATCCAGGCTCTTGTTGTTAAAATTTTCTTGCAAAGGAATAAACTTAAGCAAAAGTAAAGGGAAAATACGATTCTTTGTTGTTTTTTCTCTCCATATTATGATTCGGAAATGTTTAAAAAGCTAGTGAGAATTTTTAATCAAAGTGCTTCGTCGTTGCATTGCGCCAAGGGATCAAAATTACACGATTGGTGAAACGATGCGCTCTAGGATCCGGGAACTGAAATTTCTGAATGGATCGGATTCCACCGCGGGCCTGCTTGCGTCTGCGGGCCTCAGGTCGCGAACACCTGTCAGCCACGCTTTCTGGCGTAAACTTGTGAGGAGAGGCGTATTTCCGCTTTCTTGGCAGCTGGATTCACCAGCTGTCAGTCTCCTCTCGGAGTGGAGAGGTTCTTGGAGCAGAAACTGTCAGATCGATAGGAGTGTGAATTGCATAGTCTACCTAAGAAGTCAAGTGTGCACAGCAGAGCCTCGGATGTGCCGGTTCGAGGACGTCTTCCTAAAACACTATGCAAGTAATGAGATTTCAATCGTCCTGGGCTAAGGTAAAAAATTATGAGCACCCGTGATATCATGCAGCAACATCTGTGTTTATTTTCTGCGACTTTCCTTTAGCGGTTCCTTAAAGCGAACGTTTCTCGTGAGTGTCCAAACCTGTATGCCTGGTTGTTTGCCATGCAGTACAGCCAGTGTAGGCACACGAGGCTCTGGCACCTTCACCCACAGCCAGGATTATACTTTCTGCGGTTGTTCTTTGTACTGAGTAGCACCTCACCTATCATATTTCATTCCTCTGATATATCGTAATTTCTTCTTCATAACGAGTTAATTGCCGCAAGTAAAGTTTTAATCTATGTAGATATATATTTATCTTTTAACCAAAGAGTCCCGAAGGTTGAAAGGACAAAGAGCAAAATTATCATAGCGCATTTTCGTTGTTATAAAAAGAAGGGAATTCGGTTGTTGTACCTTTAGCTTAATTTGTCAGATGACATAATGAAATGCTCGAAAGTTGGTTGCAGAAGTTCAGGCGCTCATATGGTGTATCGAGCACAAGATTCTTCCGAAGGATATAATAAGAGAAATATAACAACAACAACACCAAAATATTGTTATTTTATGACAATACTTGGGATTATTGATTTTGCAACTACTACTACTAGCGTTTGGTAATTTTACATTACTAATTATACATTAAATAATTGTATGATATATACAAGCTTATGATGACAATTTTATGCCAACATTTCCCTACTTGTGACTTATTTCAGTACAAAGTTGGGTGTTCTGAACTTTGTAAGTATAAATTGATTTTTTTAACCTCTTGAAAAATAAGCACGTGTACACCTTTTTTTATATTTGCCAAGCTCCAAAGTAATAAATTATTTAATATGAAGATGACGACGGAAGCATATCCCTCTCAAAATTTTCGCGATTGATCTAAAAGAGCAAGAAGTGATGGAAAATAAACAAAATAGGTAATTTGGAATGAAATGAAGTTGCAGTAACAGGTTGAGAATTCATAGAATTACGAGAATTATGTACCTCTACAAATTTTTAACGCCTGAAAGGAATATTCTTTTTTTTAATAATGAAAAGCGATTCTTAACCCCCCTCCTCAAAAATATATGCAATATATGTCTGACAAGCCTATATAAACAATTCTTCTGGTACCGTATGTATTGCTTGTATTGTAGGGGAATTCTTCTTCTATTTTACGGCTGTTGTTAAAAGGATTTAAACATGTTTTTTATGTAACGGTTCGTAGGAACACACGCTCCCTTCACCATGCATTTAATCGTTGTTGGATCATTATCATATTGTTATAACTGTAACGTGGATGAAACAACAAATAAATGTCTGATGAAGAGAGCATGTGTTCTCCCGAAACGTTACATGAAAAACATGTTTAAATGCTTGTAACAACCGTAAACTAGAAGGTTCTTACATACATAAGCAATTTATTTATTTACTTGAAGCAATGAACGACAATTTTGTAATGAAACTGTAACAGCAGCAGCAATAATAACAACAACGAAACAAAAACAAAATAATATGACACAACGTAAAAAAGAACACACATTTGGTTAACAATTGTCGGAAACTGTGTTCTGGAAAAAAACATCAACATTTGAGCTATTGTTGAAGTGTGTAAGCCTTAGAATCGAGAGCGTTGGAGAAGGGAAAGCCTTGTAAAGGTATTGTGAAAGAGCCTCGATTGTCTAATTTCGAGCAGACCACCAGTCCCTTCTTTGTTCTCTCTCTTCCGAGCAGAGAAGCAACAGAGTTTCACCTCCGGCGATGTTTTATCGCTTTGATTCATCACATGGTTCTTTGGTGAGGTTCAAAAGACATTCTTCTCCTTTTTATCTGCCGGAACCGAACACAAACTACGCTGTTTGTCAGCTTGCCAAGTTTTCTCTGAGACAGTTCCAACCGGGCGAGTTAATGGAACACAACGGTCACTCTCCCGGCGAAAATATGCCCTCGCTCCATGTGTATTGTGATTGTTGTGTTAGGTAAAGAAGATCTGAAGGTCGCCAGAAGTTTTTTATTGCCGGTGTGCTCAAAACACGCCTTTGCCTTGGTCGCCGCTTTTACTACGCACAGCTTCCAAAATAAATGTACAAGTCAAAGTTTTGTTTGAAGTATACTTTAGGCTGATAGGCTAATTGGGACTGGAACTACTGGGACTTCGTGACTTTTAATTATTATTGTTGTAGTGCTGGAATTGCAGTAATCGTCATGCAGACAGCTTCAACATTATTTATCCGAGCACTTTAGCAGTAATTAAAAGTTAGAAGGCCTACTGTAATTACATACCTTGTC
>NW_028143783.1:0-39000 GCF_977018435.1 Lepisma saccharinum
ATCTAAAAAGTTGATTGTTCAAATTATCACCAATATTTCTCCTATTTGAACAATTTGCAACGTTTACTATTTACGAAATTTCCAGAAAATGAAGAACGAAAAATACATTTTATTCTTGTTTGGGTAGGTAAAGTCATGTTAGAAAAATCTGTCGCATGGAATTTTTCTAAGTCCAGCGTCTTAGGAAATTATGTTGGTAGCTCTGAGACAAGGATGTGTTGTGAAATATACGATCCTCCAGTCAGAGTGAAGGTCGATTCGGAGGGGCAGGAGGCGTGACTAATGGTCTTGTCCATAGAAAGTTCAACCAATGCAGCATTTTCAATCATGAGATAATTGGTTAAATATTGTTTCAATAACGAGAATCAGCAGAAGAATTGCGCAAAAGTTTACTTTGTCGCTTTAATTGAATTTAATAGTTTCAAATTAGTATTAAATTGTCCCAATCATAATTCATGAACTTAATATATGTATTCATGTATGTGTTTGACAATCATATATCACTCATTAGAACAATTTTCGCATTGTTTTCACTACGTGAGATGACATTTCATTTACATTTACGATAAAATAGTGGTTCGGGTGTAATTACAGTTTTCATTAATTAATTTGGAGATGCATTTTTATTTGTTGAGTTAATGATTAGGTTAATTCGTTATTTTTCGCGGAAAGAGGGAACCACATCTGAAAGAAAATATACAAATTGCATTATTGAGGTCAAGAGTTAGTTTTAACATCACTTTTTGCAACAATCATAAACAATCAAATCAATAATGATTATCTTATAAATACCATATTTAATGTAAATTTGTTTTAGAAATGGGAGCTATTTATTTAAGTTCAGTGCAGGATAACAAGTGGAGATACATAGTGGTTCGTATCTCACTTTAAACTGTAGGTCCAGGCCCGATTAGCCTATCTGTGCATAAAGTGGACATAGAATTCAGTAGAAAAATAACGTCTACCTAGTATTTTGGATTTTAGATGCGTTGAGACCACTAAAATTACCAATTCTTATAATAAGAAACCTGTCCTCATATTACCATTTTGAAAGAGAGAGAGGGAATTGTATAATCTTTCGTTGTTAATTTCAAAGAAGACTAATTCAAATAGTAACAATGGGAACGAATAAGCTTACGATAAGGTTTTGCCACTGCGGGGATTTGAACCTACGACCATTAGAGTGACAACCCAGTGCGATAACCACTACCCCACGAGTTCGTTCTTTCATATGGCATGATTATAAGTTAAGACCAATTCGTTCAATATGCATTAGAAATATAATCCCTACCCGCCTCTTTATAAACAACACACCCAAACGCTCCTTTGTAGCAAATGAAATAAAGGTGGAATGAATTTCACAAAACATTTAAGAAAAATCTACTATATTTACGACGCAATCGTTTTAGATGGAGAGGTTACAGCTTCGAAAATTGAGGTTGTGGTTTTAGTTTAATTGTAGGATACCGCATAGGTATTGGTAAGCCAAGGCTCTAGTGTGCAGTAGATTGGTTCATTTGTAGTGACGTGCTCAGGAATTTGTAAAGAGGTATGTGAATATAAAAAAAGTTATTGCTTTTCTTTTAAACAGTGAACTCATATTTTAATATCTCTCTGTCCATCTCATTATCTCACTTAGGAACTAATTAGTATTGCAAGAGTCGTACTGAGAAAAATATCTCACGTGACAATAACGAGAAATTAGATTTACGGAAGGAATAGTTTTCATATTTTAAAACCTCGAAGGTCCTTGGGCTATCTCCCGACTGTCTGTCTCCCATCCACAATCCTACGTAGAGTTATCTTCAACTGGCAACGAGGTGACGTTGGTCATCACGTCGAACCCTCAGCCGTTATAGAAGATATCTGAAACCGGGTTACACCAGTCATTCCTAGCTCCCCGATTTCCTGACGATGGTGGGTTGCCGCCGGACCTATACACATAACAGGCCGAGAACCCAGGACGACTCGAATCCATGCCGTCCCGCTGCAGTCGGAGTCCAAAGCACAGAGTCTTAGACCGCACCGCTACGGAGGAGGAGAGTTTTCATATTTTGTTTCTTATAAATGTCGACAATACATAAAATCTATTACGCACCAAAAATTTGTGGAAAAAATAGCCGGTTCTATAAGAGATTCGAACATTCGATCTTCACTCAACTAGGCCGCTATTTTTAACAATTTCCCATTTTCTCACTCAATAACCTTCGTTGAACGTTTGTCTTAAGAGTCGAAGGCAATCTTGTAAACCTTATTAACCTATCTGCTGTCTATCACAAATTTATTTTACAACCTGGAGTAGATTTTGATGTCTGCAATTTAGAACTTGACTTTTGGGGTAAGTAATTCTCTACCGTCTACTATAATAAATAAATCAAAGTCTACATATCTCATATTTTGTAAATGCGAAATGTCATCGTTAAATGTTACAAACGATTTCTCATTCCACCGTTCGTTCCAGATTTAGACACAGCCATCGCGTATTTGCATTCTGGAAACCAGCGTGAAACGTGTTTCCCACATTTACAAGGTCAGGTGAACCCTTATCAGTTATTTTGGATGCCTGTGAAGATGTTACTTCATACGTCATGGTACTGTGGTGGATTTCTTCCCCTTCCTCTTTAACCTTGGACGGTAGTAATCCACGACTGGGCACGACGAATCAATCACAGAAAAGCAGAATGTCTAGTAAATCGCATGCCATGTATTACTTCGAGCTCATAGGTTTTGAAAAGTGAAATAAAAAAAATAAGTATGTAACATAAATTCATAATGGTTGACTTCTTTGGGTATTATTTCATGTCTTTTTTTCTACTTACTCCTCTCGAACTTTGTCTACTGTTTTCAGTAGATCAATAGGTGCTTTGAAACATCTACTGAATTCAGATTTTCAAAAAGGTATAAATACAAAAAATAATAAGGGGGAATGAAATTTATATTTACAGCCAAAATATTAAGCTTAAAATATTATACACTATAGTGAATAAATTATTTTCACTTGCAGTTTCTCTACTGTAATGGTTTCAGTAGATCAATAGGTGTTTTGAAACATCTATGTTAAGATTTTTTAAATTTGAATTACAATTTGTGTGCATCAAAACTTAGGGTATTATGCACCCGTGACGCTATACGGGGCCCAACCCCTTATCATGACAAAAATAAAAGCGTGTGTGAAAACTAAAATATTCTTACCTGGGTTCAAAGCTGAGCATGTAAAGGGACAGTCAGCACAAACAAGGACAAAACACAGGACAACACACACACAGTCCTACGCAGATTATACTAACAGTAGATCCAGTCACCAGAGCCTCGTTAGTCTGCAAAATGCAGTTCAGGGTGTACTACATGTAAGTGAGGTTGGTTTAGATTTTAAATAGATATAAAAACAAATTGTTAATGAGGAGGAATAAAAAGTTATATTTACAGCTATCATGCTGAGCTAAACACACTACAAGGGTGTAAGGGATGACCTTCCACGAAGTACACCCAATTGTTGCTTCCACGTAGTACACCCTGGACTTCAGTTTGCAGACGAACGAGGCTCTGGCGAATGGCCCCATGGCCAGTATAATTTTCTGTGTTGTCCTGTGTTTGGTCCTTGTGGGTGCTGAGTGCTTACAGCCTCAGCTTTTAACCGAATTCAGAATATTTTAATATTTTAGTTACAACACGACGTTACAGTTATGTTATTTTAGTTCTGGTAAGGGGCTGGAATCCGTATAATGTGACAGGTGCAAAATAGCCTAAGTGCTGACGCACCCAAAATTTTTAATTGAAATTCAAATTCAAACACACTACATGCAACATTACATGTAGTACTGAAGAGAATATTTCACTTGTAGTTCCTCAACTGTAATTACACATTAGGCCTACTGAAAGTGTTCAGTAGGAAATCATTGATTTTGAGTAGATTTCCGAGAGACACAGTAGAGTACTACAATTGATAACAGTAGATTCTATCTACTGTAAATAGTAGAAATTACGTAGGTTTATAACGACGATGAGAATGAAACAGAGGTAAAAACAATGATAATGAAATGAAGAAGCGACCTGGAGCAAACAGGAACCTAGAATGTCTGGCAGCGAGACGCAAGAGTTGATCAAGCGATTGTAGCGTCAAATTTAGCTTAGATATTGATATTTCTACATGAGCTCAACATACAAGTTACATACAATGAGAGAATTTAATTGAGTTTACGTCTGACGTGATATGAGTCGAAACTTTTGTTGCACATTGAACTGTGAAGTGGATTAATATTCAACGCGATTAATTAGTGAATGGTGATATGGTGAGATTTTGTAACGAGATGTGCCGAATGGATGACAGTATAATAAATTATGGAAGTAGATGGTATCACCGCTAAGGACACTTTTCTCCATGGGTGGTCCTTTATTTGCACGGGTTTTAATTAATTTGCACGTACTTATAACTAATTTGCACGTACTTATAACTAATTTGCACGTACTTAGAACTAATTAGCATGTACTTAGAGTACTTTACATTTATGTATTTGCATGTTTATAACTTTTTATGAATATATAATTATTTATTTTATGAAAAATATGTATATAGAAGGTAATTAGAGGTACTAAACGCTATGCATATGGTTTTATATTCATTACTGCAAAGTATGTAATGTATAAATCGATAATAATTAATGTTTATAGTATTGAAAATAAGTTTTCTATGGTTTATGAACCGCTATGAAAGGTGGTAATGGTACGAAAGAAGACGGTCCTGGTATTCGAACCCGCGATATGTAATATTATTAATTAGTACTATGTAATAATGTATTTCATCATGTTATGAAACACGGTGGTTTCACACGCTAGACAGAAGACGGTGAACTCCGCGCTCCACGCTGATGCCAGACAGAGAGAATGAATTAATATTCAGCGCAGGTAGACGAGAAAGGAATTTGGGGAGTGTGCGTTCAAGGTCAAATGACGTCAGAACGCCAGGACAAAGAAGGAACCCAATTGACCAATCAGAGAAGGCGTCGGTAGGTTTTCTGAACCGGTTTTTTCCAAGGTCAACTAGTACGCAAGAACAGGGGAGAGCTATGCAATTCTGTAGGGCAGGGGAGGGATTGAACCAGACAACAAAGAATGTCTGAGAATGCGCAGCAAGGGTCAAATCTCTGAAGCTATGCGTCGCTTGTAGAACTGGTTTCAGCCGCCAATTAATATTCCGCTCAGGGTTGCCCCAAGGCACAGGACGCACACAAGGAAAAAGGATTTTGGGATATCCAATTAGATTGGAGCGAGAACTTTAATTTGAACAAGGAGAACGAAGCGTAAGGGTTTTAATCTGTACTAGGAAGAAGGGAGAGCTATCAGGGACTGGGCCTACAGTTTTCACTATTTGCTTTTATCACGGGGTATCGAACCTATGACCCTTTGATTATTGATTTAGGTAGTAAATTTATGTTACTGTGTGCTATTTAACTTAATTTTGAGTTTATTTTTTACCAAACTTTGACTTTATGTCAAATCTTTTACAATTTTTATGTTAATTTTTACCAAAATAACACTATTTATACTATTCAGGCAACATTTTTTCATTAAATTTTGGATTCACAGACATTTTTTCAACTTTTAACTTATTATTTTACAATTTTTATGTTAATTTTTTACCAAAATAACACTATTTATACTATTCAGGCAACATTTTTTATTAACTTTTGGACTCACAAAGATATTTTTTCAACATTTAAGTTATTATTTTACAACTTTATGTTTATTTTTTACCAAACTTTGACTTTATGTCAAACATTTTCCCAGCTTATTTTTATTATTACTCAAATAACACTATTTATACTATTCAGGCAACATTTTTTATTAAATTTTTGGACTTACAAAGACATTTTTTTCAACTTTTAATTTATTATTTTACAACTTTATGTTAATTTTTTTACCAAAATAACACTATTTGTACTATTCAGGCAACATTTTGTTATTAAATTTTGGACTTACAAAGACATTTTTTTCAACTTTTAATTTATTATTTTACAACTTTATGTTAATTTTTTACCAAAATAACACTATTTGTACTATTCAGGAAACATTTTGTTATTAAATTTTGGACTCACAAAGACATTTTTTTCAACTTCTATCTGTTTATTTCACAAGTTCAGGCTTATTATTACTCAAATAACACTATTTATACTATTCAGGCAACATTTTTTATTAACTTTTGGACTCACAAAGATATTTTTTCAACTTTTTAAGTTATTATTTTACAACTTTATGTTAAGTTTTTACCAAAATAACACTATTTGTACTATTCAGGCAACATTTTGTTATTAAATTTTGGACTCACAAAGACATTTTTTTTCAACTTCTATCTGTTTATTTCACAAGTTCAGGCTTATTATTACTCAAATAACACTATTTATACTATTCAGGCAACATTTTTTATTAACTTTTGGACTCACAAAGATATTTTTTCAACTTTTTAAGTTATTATTTTACAACTTTATGTTAATTTTTTACCAAAATAACACTATTTGTACTATTCAGGCAACATTTTTTTATTAATTTTGGATTCACAAAGACATTTTTTTCAACTTTTAACTTATTATTTTACAACTTTATGTTAATTTTTTTACCAAAATAACACTATTTGTACTATTCAGGCAACATTTTGTTATTAAATTTTGGACTCACAAAGACATTTTTTTCAACTTTTAACTTATTATTTTACAACTTTATGTTAATTTTTTACCAAAATAACACTATTTGTACTATTCAGGCAACATTTTGTTATTAAATTTTGGACTCACAAAGACATTTTTTTCAACTTTTAACTTATTATTTTACAACTTTATGTTGTTTTTTTTAGCAAAATAACACTATTTATACTATTCAGGAAACACTTTTAGTTATATTTTCGACACACAAACTGTGTGTTCTCAACTTTTATTTGTTTATTTCCCAAGTTTAGCCTAATATTTACTCAAATGACACTATTGATATTATTCAGGCACCATTTTTATTACATTTTGGACTCTCAAAGACACACACACACACACAGAGAGAGAGAGAGAGAGAGAGAGAGAGAGAGAGAGAGAGAGAGAGAGAGAGAGAGATTTTTCCAAGTTTACAGGATTATTCCCTAGTTTACTCAAATAACACAATTTAGATGTGTTTTGAATTATATTTTGGATGCACAAAGAGAAGTTTTCAACTTTCTTATTGATTTTTTGCAGGGTATGTATTAATTTTTATTTATTTTGTTTTGTATCATATATACATTTACAAATTTTTAACTTAGAGTTTAGTATTTATTTAAATCTTTTCAAAAACACTAAAAAAAAGTACTTTTAGCTAAAATGTAAGCCACAGAATATATTATTATTATTATTATTATTATTAGGGTTTACTGATTTCCACTATGCTATTTTTGGTTCTGTATTTCTATATGTATTTATTTAGGGCAGGTTACGCCTGCCACGTAGGAAAGTTTGTTTATTTTAGAGTTTGCTGAGTATTTTGTTACTTTTATACTAGGTAAAAGTTTTCTAAATATACCAGATAGAGCTCTATATACTTTTGTTTTTGCTATTTTGGAGATGATGCGATCAGCATCACTCTCCATCTGCTTTTTATTTTATGTACCCAATATTATTTTGAGGCTTAGTGAATTCTAGAGCCTATTTATGCAGGAGAGAGGGCTTGAAAATTTTGATCTCAGATAACTTGTCAGAGTATTTTAAAGGATATTTTATACTTATTATGTGCCACTAGAATATCAAAGCTTGCTTAATTTTTATGTCTGTAACGCATTTATTGTATTTCTAGCTAAGGCTTACTGGATAAAGTACACGAAATGTTTAACATTTCAACTATTTGCTTTTATACGAGGGCAATTTTTTAGTGTAACGAAAATTATTGTGTGTCTATAAAGACTGAAATCCCTTTACCGATGGGTCCATAACTGGACGCTTACCAACATTGTTTTTTCCCCTTACATATAACCATTTATCAATATATTGACAATTCACAGGACAAGACGAAGTTCACAGACGACTGACTATATGAACCATAGGTCCATTTGCTAAACTTTTTTTCTATGCTAGAAGAATAATTTAGCCTTATAGCTTTCTTCAAGGTATTTTTGAAGTATTACTGGTTTTTTGGGTGCATCAACGTTTGGGTTATTTCTATTTTGTTTATTATACGAGGCCACAATCACTATTTGAACACTGAAATTCTCTGATTGAAACTAAAACCTTAGGCTGTAACTAGGGACTTAGTATGTATATCGACAATTTATAGGACAACACGAACCTTACAAAGGATTGTAGGTGATGTAGGCCCATACGCCAGAGCTTTGTTAACCTGCAAGAAGCATTTACAGCTAATGCTACGAGGAAATGAGGTTGATTTTTTACTGTTTCACAAGAATGCTATTTTTTATACACCCAATATTTGCTTTTCAAGTAACTACATGTACCAGAAGTACTTACAGGCCAACTCTAACTAGACTTCGATTTATATAAATGTAGCAAGAACTATATTTCTGAGGAAGTACGCAAAAGCAGATTACCCGATTAAAGTATCTGAAAAACAGATTTTTCTATGCAAGTATATTTTTATTGACTGGATTATTTAACAGATTCAACAGGAAGACTGCAAAATTCATTAAATGTAGTTCTATAGTATAGGTGGTTTCAGAGATATAAAAAGAACAAATATAAGATTTCGCTTTTTTGCTTCTGAGGCTAATCGCGACGCTAAGGGTAAATGGCGAGGAAATATAACGGAGGAGAAACATTCCCAAAAGTTATGGGCTGCATGTAAGTTAATACCACAGAGATATTACAGTAGGTGTAGGTTCTACCACCAGAACTTTTCTATCATAATTATACTGGTTATGCTGTACTGTTAGCCAAAGATGCTGATATTTGAGAAACTTAAAAGCTTATTTGCAAAATTTTAGATAAATAATAATCTGTTAGACTGTAAACATATTTTATATTTAGGCTGCACAAGATCCGATGACAAAATTTAAAAATTGTTATCGCCCAGACAGGGACTCGAACCCTGGACAGATAGGTTAAAAGCCTAACGCTATACCAACTAAGCTATCTGGGCACAAGGTATTCTTTTCTTAAAAAGTTAGTTATGTTAAGAAATATATTGAAACACTTGAGAACACTCTTGGTCTGGTTCGACAGAGAAGGAGACAACATTTCCAAATTTTTACAGACTGGGTGTATTTTTCCACTATAGAGGCCTTCACTATATGTAATTCGAAACGCTAAAGTTCAGCTAGCTTCCAAAATTGAGGTAAAGATTGTGTCTGGCGAGATTAACAAGTTACAATTATATCCAGTTACGGACAAATAAAGCTAAAACTCTCAGATTTACTGTACTAGCCAAGTTTTAGTAACATTTTCCTTCACTATAGTACTAATACCAAAGAAATAGGTATATTTTATTTATAATTTGATAAAATGTATTAGTATTTAATTCACAAAGTTAGGTAAAAAACAGTATTTTTAAAAAATATTGTTACTGCCTTCAAATTTTATGTTATTTAGCCACTAACAACTGGTTTACACTGTTTGGCATCCTTTAAATAGGAAAAGAAGGAATTATTTGTTTAGTATTTTTACTACTTTATATTTATTTAAGAAAACAATTCTACAGTTTAACTTAATTTTTAACAAATTGATACTAATTTCTATATCAAAGTTATGTTATTTAGAGTGTATGAAGGCGTATAAAGTTAATATTTGTACTTATCAGTGCAACTACCAATTATATTTTACACACAAAAGATAATGTTTACAGTTAAATTACTTGAATCAGAGAATAATATTTTACAGTAATTGATTCATTTAGAACTAGTCAGTACTTTTATGCATGAGAAAGTTTTTTTAATTTTCTATTACGCATGCTATTTTGTGCTATTTTTAAAATGTATTTCTAAGGCAAACTGGTTTAATTTTCTGCTTATAATGTAAAGTTGACTTAGTTTTCGCACAATGCTTTGTACATTTGTTATATTCACTACTTACAATCCAAATATTATGCTTATTTAATGTATAACTAACTAACTTTCTAGCCTTCTTAAACCCGAAGGTTCATGGCTACAGCAACACATGCCTTTCATCTGTTCCTGTCCTGAGCAAGATCTATATACTCCTTTCCTTCTCTACCAATTTCCTTTAGGTCCATTTCTACATTATTCCTCCATCTTTGTTTTGGTCTTTCTATTGGTCTTTTACCATCAGGTTTCCCAACAAGAATCCTGTATACTCTTCTTTCCTCTCTTATTTGTACCACATGATCTACACACCTAAGTCTTCTTGATTTAATCATTCTAAATTATGTAATCTTCTCCACTCATCTGTCTCCTCATCTGTTTTAGGCCCAAATATTTTCCTAAGGATTTTATTTTCAAATATTTTCAATTTATGTTCCTTTTTCAATGTAAGGGACCAAGTTTATTTACTGTATTTAACTTTTATTTTTTGTAATTAACAAAAATTAAAAGCTTATACTGTAGTTATTATATTTTTTTCTATCAGCTTATTTTGAAATTAATATTATTAGGTATAGTCTTTGATTTATAACTACTATATTGCTTTTTTGTAAATTTATCTAAGAGTACACGCAGACAAACACATGTGTACACACTTTTATGTAAATAGATATGCTGTTTTTCAATATTTTAGTATGAAGATTGCACTTTAGCTATTTAAGCAAGGGTAGGAAAGGTAGGATTTCTGAGAATTTGTTGCAGGATTTTGTTGTCCAAGTATAGATGAGAACTGAGCTGGGAGACTGTTTTGAACTTTTTCATGAGAGTTTGCATGTGAACTGTATGCAAATTGAGCACTATTGACTGTGCATGCTTCTAAGTTTTGCTGTTATTTCACATCAACTCTGTGAGACTGTAGACATTTTTTCCCATTTCAAGTAGTTTTTATTGATTGTATTTGTATACGTTTTGGGGACTTAGCTTTTTTTTATGTTATGAGGCAGTTTGTTGTAGAATATTTTTACCTGATTGTTTTGAGATATTGAGTGTCTGCTGTTTTACTTGTAATTATTTTCCTTCTTGTGTTGTGTATTTGACTATATTTTGTCCAAGTTCGTAGTATTTAGAATAATTGTTGTTGACTTGTAGATGTAGGGAGTAATAATCCTTTGCAAGATGCCCTATACTTTAGTCTGAATATTATTCTTAGTGTTCACTTTTGAAGCCTTAGTATTCTGGTAGTATTATTAATGTAGAGGTAAATTAGGCTGAAGTGTAGGCATTTTTCTGATAAATTATACTCACTTAGTTGTTTCAGCAGGTAGAAGTTGCATGATGGTTTACTGCTGATGATGTTAATTTGCTCTTCTTATGTACTACGTATGATGTAGCTTACTTGAGTAATTGGAATTTTCTACTGAAAAAAGGATTGCTTGTCTATTTTATTCCTATGTTGTTGAGTTTGTCCATCAGCAAGCCATGTTTTTACTCTATCCTATGCCTTGGAAGAATCTAGATATATTGTGTTTGCAGTTTTATGTTTCTCTAAGGTTTCACCTATGTAGTTTTTTAAACTGTGCTATGGGTATGACTACTGATTTCTCTTTCTGGATGCCATGTTGGTTTCTGTGTATTCCTCTTGCTGCTTGAATTTGACTTAGCTTGTTTGCCTTTTTTTCTTAGATCTTTATTTGTTTATTTGTTCAGTATTTTTTTGAATTTTAATTACTTTAATTTTACATATTTTTTAACTAACATATTTTACTTTAACAAAAATATTTACTCTAGTATAAAATCTTCTACTAACAAAAATGTACTATTATAATTTTTAATTTTAGAAAATTGTATTTTTAAAACTTTAACTTTGAAAAATTGATTTTTAATTACTTTAATTTTACATTAACTAACAAATTTTACATTAACAACAAAATAATTTGCCTAGTATAAAAACTTCTACTAACAAAAATATACTATTATAACTTTTAATTTTAGAAAATTGTATTTTTAAAACTTTAACTTGAAAAATTGAATTTTAGCACACTTTGACTTTAACAATGTACTTTGAATTTTTATATGTAAAAGCATATTAAAAAATAAAAAATACTGAACAAATAAACAAATAAAGATCTAAGAAAAAAAGGCAAACAAGCTAAGTCAAATTCAAGCAGCAAGAGGAATACACAGAAACCAACATGGCATCCAGAAAGAGAAATCAGTAGTCATACCCATAGCACAGTTTAAAAAACTACATAGGTGAAACCTTAGAGAAACATAAAACTGCAAACACAATATATCTAGATTCTTCCAAGGCATAGGATAGAGTAAAAACATGGCTTGCTGATGGACAAACTCAACAACATAGGAATAAAATAGACAAGCAATCCTTTTTTCAGTAGAAAATTCCAATTACTCAAGTAAGCTACATCATACGTAGTACATAAGAAGAGCAAATTAACATCATCAGCAGTAAACCATCATGCAACTTCTACCTGCTGAAACAACTAAGTGAGTATAATTTATCAGAAAAATGCCTACATTTCAGCCTAATTTACCTCTACATTAATAATACTACCAGAATACTAAGGCTTCAAAAGTGAACACTAAGAATAATATTCAGACTAAAGTATAGGGCATCTTGCAAAGGATTATTACTCCCTACATCTACAAGTCAACAACAATTATTCTAAATACTACGAACTTGGACAAAATATAGTCAAATACACAACACAAGAAGGAAAATAATTACAAGTAAAACAGCAGACACTCAATATCTCAAAACAATCAGGTAAAAATATTCTACAACAAACTGCCTCATAACATAAAAAAAAAGCTAAGTCCCCAAAACGTATACAAATACAATCAATAAAAACTACTTGAAATGGGAAAAAATGTCTACAGTCTCACAGAGTTGATGTGAAATAACAGCAAAACTTAGAAGCATGCACAGTCAATAGTGCTCAATTTGCATACAGTTCACATGCAAACTCTCATGAAAAGGTTCAAAACAGTCTCCCAGCTCAGTTCTCATCTATACTTGGACAACAAAATCCTGCAACAAATTCTCAGAAATCCTACCTTTCCTACCCTTGCTTAAATAGCTAAAGTGCAATCTTCATACTAAAATATTGAAAAACAGCATATCTATTTACATAAAAGTGTGTACACATGTGTTTGTCTGCGTGTACTCTTAGATAAATTTACAAAAAAAGCAATATAGTAGTTATAAATCAAAGACTATACCTAATAATATTAATTTCAAAATAAGCTGATAGAAAAAAATATAATAACTACAGTATAAGCTTTTAATTTTTGTTAATTACAAAAAATAAAAGTTAAATACAGTAAATAAACTTGGTCCCTTACATTGAAAAAGGAACATAAATTGAAAATATTTGAAAATAAAATCCTTAGGAAAATATTTGGGCCTAAAACAGATGAGGAGACAGATGAGTGGAGAAGATTACATAATTTAGAATGATTAAATCAAGAAGACTTAGGTGTGTAGATCATGTGGTACAAATAAGAGAGGAAAGAAGAGTATACAGGATTCTTGTTGGGAAACCTGATGGTAAAAGACCAATAGAAAGACCAAAACAAAGATGGAGGAATAATGTAGAAATGGACCTAAAGGAAATTGGTAGAGAAGGAAAGGAGTATATAGATCTTGCTCAGGACAGGAACAGATGAAAGGCATGTGTTGCTGTAGCCATGAACATTCGGGTTTAAGAAGGCTAGAGAGTTAGTTAGTTATACATTAAATAAGCATAATATTTGGATTGTAAGTAGTGAATATAACAAATGTACAAAGCATTGTGCGAAAACTAAGTCAACTTTACATTATAAGCAGAAAATTAAACCAGTTTGCCTTAGAAATACATTTTAAAAATAGCACAAAATAGCATGCGTAATAGAAAATTAAAAAAACTTTCTCATGCATAAAAGTACTGACTAGTTCTAAATGAATCAATTACTGTAAAATATTATTCTCTGATTCAAGTAATTTAACTGTAAACATTATCTTTTGTGTGTAAAATATAATTGGTAGTTGCACTGATAAGTACAAATATTAACTTTATACGCCTTCATACACTCTAAATAACATAACTTTGATATAGAAATTAGTATCAATTTGTTAAAAATTAAGTTAAACTGTAGAATTGTTTTCTTAAATAAATATAAAGTAGTAAAAATACTAAACAAATAATTCCTTCTTTTCCTATTTAAAGGATGCCAAACAGTGTAAACCAGTTGTTAGTGGCTAAATAACATAAAATTTGAAGGCAGTAACAATATTTTTTAAAAATACTGTTTTTTACCTAACTTTGTGAATTAAATACTAATACATTTTATCAAATTATAAATAAAATATACCTATTTCTTTGGTATTAGAACTATAGTGAAGGAAAATGTTACTAAAACTTGGCTAGTACAGTAAATCTGAGAGTTTTAGCTTTATTTGTCCGTAACTGGATATAATTGTAACTTGTTAATCTCGCCAGACACAATCTTTACCTCAATTTTGGAAGCTAGCTGAACTTTAGCGTTTCGAATTACATATAGTGAAGGCCTCTATAGTGGAAAAATACACCCAGTCTGTAAAAATTTGGAAATGTTGTCTCCTTCTCTGTCGAACCAGACCAAGAGTGTTCTCAAGTGTTTCAATATATTTCTTAACATAACTAACTTTTCAAGAAAAGAATACCTTGTGCCCAGATAGCTTAGTTGGTATAGCGTTAGGCTTTTAACCTATTTGTCCAGGGTTCGAGTCCCTGTCTGGGCGATAACAATTTTTAAATTTTGTCATCGGATCTTGTGCAGCCTAAATATAAAATATGTTTACAGTCTAACAGATTATTATTTATCTAAAATTTTGCAAATAAGCTTTTAAGTTTCTCAAATATCAGCATCTTTGGCTAACAGTACAGCATAACCAGTATAATTATGATAGAAAAGTTCTGGTGGTAGAACCTACACCTACTGTAATATCTCTGTGGTATTAACTTACATGCAGCCCATAACTTTTGGGAATGTTTCTCCTCCGTTATATTTCCTCGCCATTTACCCTTAGCGTCACGATTAGCCTCAGAAGCAAAAAAGCGAAATCTTATATTTGTTCTTTTTATATCTCTGAAACCACCTATACTATAGAACTACATTTAATGAATTTTGCAGTCTTCCTGTTGAATCTGTTAAATAATCCAGTCAATAAAAATATACTTGCATAGAAAAATCTGTTTTTCAGATACTTTAATCGGGTAATCTGCTTTTGCGTACTTCCTCAGAAATATAGTTCTTGCTACATTTATATAAATCGAAGTCTAGTTAGAGTTGGCCTGTAAGTACTTCTGGTACATGTAGTTACTTGAAAAGCAAATATTGGGTGTATAAAAAATAGCATTCTTGTGAAACAGTAAAAAATCAACCTCATTTCCTCGTAGCATTAGCTGTAAATGCTTCTTGCAGGTTAACAAAGCTCTGGCGTATGGGCCTACATCACCTACAATCCTTTGTAAGGTTCGTGTTGTCCTATAAATTGTCGATATACATGCTAAGTCCCTAGTTACAGCCTAAGGTTTTAGTTTCAATCAGAGAATTTCAGTGTTCAAATAGTGATTGTGGCCTCGTATAATAAACAAAATAGAAATAACCCAAACGTTGATGCACCCAAAAAACCAGTAATACTTCAAAAATACCTTGAAGAAAGCTATAAGGCTAAATTATTCTTCTAGCATAGAAAAAAAGTTTAGCAAATGGACCTATGGTTCATATAGTCAGTCGTCTGTGAACTTCGTCTTGTCCTGTGAATTGTCAATATATTGATAAATGGTTATATGTAAGGGGAAAAAACAATGTTGGTAAGCGTCCAGTTATGGACCCATCGGTAAAGGGATTTCAGTCTTTCTAGACACACAATAATTTTCGTTACACTAAAAAATTGCCCTCGTATAAAAGCAAATAGTTGAAATGTTAAACATTTCGTGTACTTTATCCAGTAAGCCTTAGCTAGAAATACAATAAATGCGTTACAGACATAAAAATTAAGCAAGCTTTGATATTCTAGTGGCACATAATAAGTATAAAATATCCTTTAAAATACTCTGACAAATAGTTGTGGGTTGTCTGAGATCAAAATTTTCAAGTCCTCTCTCCTGCATAAATAGGCTCTAGAATTCACTAAGCCTCAAAATAATATTGGGTACATAAAATAAAAAGCAGATGGAGAGTGGTGCTGATCGCATCATCTCCAAAATAGCAAAAACAAAAGTATATAGAGCTCTATCTGGTATATTTAGAAAACTTTTACCTAGTATAGCAGTAACAAAATACTCAGCAAACTCTAAAATAAACAAACTTTCCTACGTGGTAGGCGTAACCTGCCCTAAATAAATACATATAGAAATACAGAACCAAAAATAGCATAGTGGAAATCAGTAAACCCTAATAATAATAATAATAATAATAATAATATATTCTGTGGCTTACATTTTAGCTAAAAGTACTTTTTTTAGTGTTTTTGAAAAGATTTAAATAAATACTAAACTCTAAGTTAAAAATTTGTAAATGTATATATGATACAAAACAAAATAAATAAAAATTAATACATACCCTGCAAAAAATCAATAAGAAAGTTGAAAACTTCTCTTTGTGCATCCAAAATATAATAACAAATCCTTCCTGACTGGATTAAATTGTGTTATTTGAGTAATAATAAGCCTAAACTTGTAAAATAAAAGGGTAGAACTTGTCAAAACATACTTTTGCATCCAAAATATAATTCAAAACACATCTAAATTGTGTTATTTGAGTAAACTAGGGAATAATCCTGTAAACTTGGAAAAATATCTCTCTCTCTCTCTCTCTCTCTCTCTCTCTCTCTCTCTCTCTCTCTCTCTGTGTGTGTGTGTGTGTGTGTGTGTGTGTGTGTGTGTGTGTGTGTGTGTCTTTGAGAGTCCAAAATGTAATAAAAATGGTGCCTGAATAATATAAATAGTGTCATTTGAGTAAATATTAGGCTAAACTTGTAAAATAAACAAATAAAAATTGAAAACACACACTTTGTGTGTCGAAAATGTAACTAAAAATCTTTCCTGAACAGATAGAATTGTGTTATTTGAGTAATAATAAGCCTAAACTTGTGAAATAAACAGATAGAAGTTGAGAACACACACTTTGTGTGTCGAAAATGCGACTAAAAGTCTTTCCTGAACAGATTGAATTGTGTTATTTTGGTAATAATAAGCCTAAACTTGTGAAATAAACAGATAGAAATTGAGAACACACACTTTGTGTGTCGAAAATGTAACCAAAAGTCTTTCCTGAACAGATAGAATTGTGTTATTTTGGTAATAATAAGCCTAAACTTGTGAAATAAACAGATAGAAGTTGAGAACACACACTTTGTGTGTCGAAAATGTAACTAAAAGTCTTTCCTGAACAGATAGAATTGTGTTATTTGAGTAAAAAAATAGGCATAAACTTGTAAATAATAAATTGAAAGTTGAAAAAATCTCTTTGTAAATACAAAATTTAATAAAAAATGTTGCCTGAATAGTACAAATAGTGTTATTTTGGTAAAAATTAACATAAAGTTGTAAAATAATAAGTTAAAAGTTGAAAAAAATGTCTTTGTGAGTCCAAAATTTAATGAAAAAATGTTGCTGATTAGTACAAATAGTGTTATTTTGGTAAAAATTAATATAAAGTTGTAAATAATAAATTAAAAGTTGAAAAATCTCTTTGTAAATACAAAATTTAATAAAAAATGTTGCCTGAATAGTACAAATAGTGTTATTTTGGTAAAAATTAACATAAAGTTGTAAAATAATAAGTTAAAAGTTGAAAAAATGTCTTTGTGAGTCCAAAATTTAATAAAAAATGTTGCTGATTAGTACAAATAGTGTTATTTTGGTAAAAAATTAATATAAAGTTGTAAAATAATAAGTTAAACGTTGAAAAAATGTCTTTGTGAGTCCAAAATTTAATAAAAGTGTTGCCTGAATAGTACAAATAGTGTTATTTTGGTAAAAAAATTAACATAAAGTTGTAAAATAATAAGTTAAAAAGTTGAAAAAATGTCTTTGTTAGTCCAAAATTTAATAAAAAATGTTACCTGAATAGTACAAATAGTGTTATTTTTGTAAAAATACATAAAAACTTGTAAAAAATTTGACATAAAGTCAAAGTTTGGTAAAAAATAAACTCAAAATTAAGTTAAATAGCACACAGTAACATACATTTACTACCTAAATCAATAATCAAAGGGTCCTAGGTTCGTTACCCCGTGATAAAAGCAAATGGTGAAAACTGTAGGTCCCGTCCCTGATAGCTCTCCCTTCTTCATAGTACAGATAAAAAAAACCCTGCGCTAAAGCGGCCTGTGCGTTGGGGCAACCCTGAGCGGAATATTAATTGGCGGCGGAAACCGGTTCTACAAGCGACGAATAGCTTCAAAGATTTCACCCTTGCTGCGCATTCCAGACATCCTTTGTTGTCTGGATCAAACCCTTCCCATGCCCTACAGCGTTGCATACCTTTCTCCTGTTCTTGCGTACTGGTTAACCTTGGAAAAACCGGTTCAGAAAATCTACCGACGCGTTCTCTGATTGGTGAATCAGATTCCTTCTTTGTTCTGGCGTTCTGACGTCATTTGACCTTGAACGCACACTCCCCAAATTCCTTTCTTCTCTACCCTCAGCGCGGAGCGCGGAGTTCACCGTCTTCTGTCTAGCGTCTGAGACCACCGTCTTTCATACCATAATAACATACATTATTACATAGTACTAATTAATAATATTACATATCGCGGGTTCGAGTACCGGGACCGTCCCCAATCGTACCATTAACACCTGTACCTACACCCATTACTACCGTTCATAGCTGTTCATAAACCATAGAAAACTTATTTTCAATACTATAAACATTAATATTAACATTTTATACATTACATACTTTGCAGTAATGAATATAAAACCATATGCATAGCGTTTAGTACCTCTAATTACCTTCTATATACATATTTTTCATAAAATAAATAAATATATATTCATAAAAAGTTATAAACATGCAAATACATAAATGTAAAGTACTCTAAGTACTTGCAAATGAATTCTAAGTACATGCGAATTAATTAAAACCCGTGCAAATTAGTTATAAGTACGTGCAAATGAATTGCGAATATTAAACGCCCGAGGGCACAAACATCCGTTATCTCATGTACCTTCTACTAATGACGCTAAACTATTGGATATAACCTTTCAAGCTGAATGAAAACCAAAATTCAATGAACAAAACAAAACAAAACATACAGAAATTCAGCAAAAAGATCTAATGTTACAATTACATTTAAATAGGTCTACGCTTGGATTATTCTTAGAAACTAAATTATATAACTTGCACATTCTCCTCATGGGTTCAGCTTCGGTCATTTTGGTTCTTCCAAGGGGGATTTGAAAGAGATCTGTTCTGGGCCTTAACATACAGTTTGGCACATAAAAATTTAAATTCGACAACAGATTAAAAGAATCTATTTTACCATTGATAAGCTTGGAGAGAAAAGTTATTTGACTTGTTTGCCTCCTTTCGTCGAGTGACGGAATATTAAAGATTTCGCGTAATATGTTGCTAGGAGTGAGTTTTGGATATGTACCATCAAGTTTAAATAGTAGATATCTGAGAAATTTATTTTGAAGCTTTTCTAGTTTTTCGATATCTTTCTTGAGTTGCGGGTTCCAAACAAGAGAAGCATATTCGAGTTTAGATCTGACGAGCGTATAATACAGCAAGAGAAATGTTTCCTTTTTTCTAAATTGATTACCCATTCTCATTACAAGTCCCAAATTTCTGTGAGCTTCGCTTAAAATGCGGGCAATATGTGATTGGAATGTTAACTTTTGGTCAAAAGTAACCCCTAGGTCGTTAACGGTATTCTCACTTTGTACTAACACATTAGAAATAGTGTATGAATGTTGAATAGGGTGTCTGTTGTGTGTGAATGATACAAGTTTACATTTCTTTAGGTTTAGGCTGACTTTATTAATTTCACACCACTGAAGCAAGTTATTCAGCTCTTCATGTAATATTGTACAGTCATCAGCGTTTTCGATATTTTTATATAATTTATCATCATCAGCAAAGATTAATGTCTCAGATTGTGTGAGTAGTTCAGGCAAATCGTTTATAAAAATTAAATATAGCAAGGGACCTAGGTTCGACCCCTGTGGGACTCCTGAACTGGCCACGTATTCGGTTGATCTGCAGCCTTGATACACGACATATTGTCGGCGGTTCTGCAGGTAGGAAGAAAGAAAAGTTATAAGTGGAGGAGAAAGGCTATTGTTGGCTAATTTCTGTATTAATATATCGTGGTGAACTGTGTCGAATGCCTTTGAAAAGTCTGTATATAAAACGTCAACTTGCCCTTTATTAGCTATACTGGGTGCAATGTAGCTTGTCAGTTCAACAAGATTGGTTACGGTTGAGCGCGTTTGGACAAATCCGTGCTGTTTGGGGGAAAGAATGGGTTTAATATGAAAATATATATGTTTGTATATTATCTGCTCGAAGAGTTTTGCTGGTACTGACAATTTTGCAATAGGCCTGTACTTACATATGTCAGCCTTATCAGCAGCTTTGGGAATCGGACAGATTTCAGTTGTTTTCCACATTGCTGGAAATCTCGAAGTTCTGATAGCCAAGTTGAAAAGGGTGTGAAGAGGGTACTTAAGAATTTCCGAACATCCTTTAATTACATAAGGGGGGATTGAATCAGGGCCGGCGGATTTTTTAGGTTTGAGTTTTTTAATGGCTTCCTCAATTTCATTTAGTGATATTTCAGAGATATTTAAGATACTAGGAAGTGAGTTCATATTTACATTAGGATGCGGATCCTTGTAGAAAGATGGTTCTTTGGAATATACGGATTCAAAATAATTTGCAAAGAGATCTTGGATACTTCCATTATCGTCAATGGTTTTATCATTATACTTAGTTGGCTGCACGGGTAGATTTTTTCTTTGATTTTTAATGAAAGACCAAAACTGGTTAGTGTCGTGAGCAAGATTGATTTCTGAAGTTTCAATATAGTTTTGGTAAGTTTCACTGATCTCCCATTTTAATTTCGTTCTTAAGGTTTTATACTTAATTTCGTGATGTGTTACATTTCCCATTCTTTGTTTCCATTTTTTGTGGTGACGTGATTTTGCTTTCAGATTTTTAATAATTTCCCGCGTGAACCAACATGGGTAAGATTTTTTTACAGAGGAGCGAGAGCATGGAACACATTCATTAAGAATGCTTTCGATTATTTCATAAAATTTATCAACGGCAATATCTACGTCTTCGCATTCTTTTAGTTGGTCCCAGTCAGCTAATTCGAGTTTCCGATACATATTAATGAAATCGGCTTTCTTGAAATTATATCGTTGGATGTTTGGATTTAAAACTCTTTGTTTAGGTATGGTTTGTGTTAAAGTTATTCCTAGAGCCGGATGGTGTTTATCTTCGCTTACCAGAGGCTCTTGGCGAAATATTTTAGTATTTTCAATATTTGTTAAAACTAGGTCGAGAGTTCTACTATTGGCGTTCTGGATGAGGTCGTTGAAATCGAGGAAATATTTCAGTTCGCGACATTGTGCGCCTAACGTGAGCAACTCCGTGTTGGAATTTTTAATTTCAGGGATGTTGAAATCACCGGCAATGACCAACGGGATACCCAGAGGATAATGTGCAGTTATATGACTAAAGAAGTTCTCGTATACTGCCACGGGAGATGCCGGGGGAATATACACTACACACATGTAACAATCGCGACCAGATTCTGTTTTAAATTTTATAATTAAACTGATAAGGAAATATTTCCTTTCTAGAGACCATTAATATTTTTTCACCATTAAAAAACATAACACAATAAAAGTATGAAAATTTAATTATATTTTTTAATAAAAAGCAATAATTAAACAATATCGAACACTTATTAAAAACATTTCACCTATCTGCTAATTTCTTGACATTTTGAACCAGTCGTTAAAGGAATTAATTTGCTAGTTTATAAATGTAAGAAATTAATTTGTTTGTAAATATATATAAATAAATCAATTAATTAATGATATTAATTAATTTAATAATTGGCATATATTTCATGACAATTATATATATATATATATATATATAACCAAGGTTTCGGGCTTGGCCCCCCTCCTTTCAAAAAATCTTGGGTACGGGCCTGTGCGGAACGGATTAATCGCGAAACCAAAACTGAACACCGGAATAATCGCGATAGGAACAGCTGCGAAAGGGATTAATCGCAAAACCAAAATTGAACACCGGAATAAGCGCGAAAGAAACAACCGCCATACGGGTTAAGCGCGAAAGGAATTACAGCGAAACAAATTAGAGCGAAACGAACAAATACGGAAACGAAACGAACGGAATAGGAGCGAGGGAATAATGCGAAATGATAAAGCGCGAAACTGATTAAACGTTAACGGAATAAGCGCGAAAGGAACAACCACGAAACTGATTAAGCGCGAACATTTCACTTTCGCGCTTAATCCCTTTGCAGTTGTTCAGGCGACCCCCTCGCGCGCGTGTATTCCAATTCCACCCGGCGCCTTTTCAAGCGCGGGCTTTTGAAACTTGACGCCAAGTGTAAAACAAATCGTAACTGGAGAACTAATTGTCGTAGAGAAATGAATAATTATTGTCTTTCTTAAAGACAGGGCTTTTAGCGAAGGAAAAATATATACATTGTTCCTCCTAATAGGAAGAAGAGTAAGAAGGAAGTTGAATTAAAAAGAAAAACTATATAACGCACGCCCCTGCGCCCTCCTCAATACAGCGAAGTGAAAGAAAAAAATGTAGTATGTATCGATAGTACATTCCTACAACTGTGCAAAGTTTGGTTGAAATCAGACTGATACTTCTTGAGAATAAAAAGTAATAACATTATACGGCGTTCGGAAATTTTTGCATAATTACGGAAAATTTCAAACTTTGGTCCTTGGCCCTCTATTCTCCTTCACCCGTAATTGTCGGATGTTACTTAAAATGTTATTTTTTACTAATTCTTACATGTAGAATTCAAATTGTTCAAAAAGATGCAGTGGTTGAGAACAACCAGCCTTTTTTCTTCAATTTTTCCCATAGTAACGAAAGAGAAACAAGGGATTTTTCAAACGGCGCTTGTTAATAATAGTAAAAATCGATGTATTGTTTTGTAATTCGAGTATGTCATACCTTCACATGCATACTAAAGATAAAAAAGGAGAACTGAAATACCATGTGTAGTTTTCAGGAAATGATGCATTCATTGCTGCCGCACGCTGATTGTGGAAATGTCTACCATCCGTCCCCAGCGGGTGTGTTTCGACCATCCTGTCGCATGATAGAACATTCATATCCTCCATGCAAAAGGTCACAAAATCGCACAACCTAGATCATTCTGATGTTAGATGCCATTGTAGCAGACTACAATTGCTCACAGTTCCTAAAATCCATCGCATTCATCAGCTCGCACGTGTGATGGAAGGGGTGGATGGAGTGTGATGGATCCTTCGCTGAATCAGTCGTCGACGGTAAAAACTGTAACAATCACGGGCGGTGACAACTGCTCTGTAGTTACACATTCTACAGTAGGATTTGTTTATTTATACAGTGTATTGTTTGTTTGATTGTTTTATGCACAGAGAGGATAATTTAGACTCTACCTACAGTTCAAAGTGTACAGTTTAAAGTGTGATGCGGGCCACGATGTGCCTTGATCGCGTATCAGTGAAAATCAAACTGTGCTAGCTTTAGTTCCATTTTGCTGGGGTTGGCATCGCTGATTGAGGAAGCTCTTGCTGGTTCCTCACTGAATCTTTTAACTGCGCAACCTTCCCTTCTCCCCTGCACTGCCCCTTCCACTGTTCCCTTCCCGAATTCTTTGAGACAGGCATCACGAATTTATAAAACCAGGAAGGTATCAACTTGGAGAAAGCCCCGGCATCTACCGATCTGTTGGGGGAGATGAGTCAAGGCAAGGACTTTTAAAACCTGTTGCTGCTCCCCCCAAAATAGGCCATTTCACAAATTTATTGTCCAGGGCCAGGTGTTTTTTGAGACAAATATTAGTATGTATAATATTGATACACGCGGTACCCTGAAATATTTTTTTGTTATTAGAACTTTGTGAGGCCATGTGCATCAAAATTATACACATTGATTTTATTTAGAATTACTTAATTTGCTTTAATTTTTAATTTTTATTAAACAAAATTATACAAAATGAAATAAACAGTATATACTGGTATCTTATAGTAGTCTACTGATAGCAATAGATTTTCTAAATTCAATGTAAAACATATATAGTTTACATGTATGGTTGTGGGAAAAGTATTGTTTTTATAAACAGTGCAAAAGAATGATAAAATCACCTGTCAAATATCAAAATTACAAAATAATATCATAAATGTGTTTTAAGTTCAGCACCTTGGCGTAGCCACGTGCTTTATAAAGAAACAGTCCAAACACAAGTCCAAACACATGAATTTCTCCTCCACACAGCCAGCACAGTTTGTGGTAATTTGCTTTGAATGTCTTGCTGCATATGCTCGTCCATTAGTTTCAGCAAACATCTTGTAGCATGCAGAACAGCATCCTATTTTACTTCCAGCTTCCTTCAATGCACGTGTACGTCCAGGAGAACTTCTCAGATCGTTGTTTTGGTTTTGTGTGACGCCATAAATCAACGAAAGTGCCAAATCTTCACCGAAGTCTGTTATTTGTTCAACACTTCCTGTTATCTTCTTGAAAATGATGTGTACTGTTACAACCGCTGTGTTGGTTAGTAGTTCAAATACAACTTTCCTATACTACTTCCCACCTTTTCTTATCGTTGTTGCATAAGATGCCGTCTGATCTGATACAGGTATATCAATAAACGATTTTGCTGCATTATTTTCCAAAATTGTTAATGGTTTTCTGGTTATTCCTCGTTTGTTGGCCACCTCCATCATTTTTGGAACATCTTTAGTTGTAAGGAAAAACACGTCTGTTTTGTCTCTCCATTTCCCAACAACAATTTTTGTGTTGCTTTGCAAAGCTGTCATTTAACCCTTTCTCAATTCTACTTGCACAACTGCTTCGAATTTCTTTTTCTGGACTTTTTCAATGTTTCAACAAGATACGTTTCTCTTTGCATTAGTTCTTGAACCAGAGAAACACTAGTATAAAAATTGTCAGTATACAATGTTCTACCACTATACAATAATGGAGCCATTATCTCCATAACTACTCTTGCAGACATCTCTTCATATTTAGGGTATGTTTGTTTCCCACTATATACTTTGACGTGCCACGTGTAACCATCCTTTACACAAAGTTTGAATGACTTGAGGCCATATTTGGGTCTTTTTCACTAAGAGCACCCAGAACACTAGGCTCACTGCTGGAGTTTTCTTCAGTCTCGATCATCGTCGTATGTCATCGGAATTTGCCATTTTTCTTCAAAAAACAAACTTCTAGCTACAAAACAGCAAAGGCAAAACGTCACGACCAGCTACACAATGCTAAACAAATAAACAAAATGCTGAGATTCCCAGCATGCACTTCTGTCACATGTATAGAAAATCACCGGACCATTGTTGTATATCCTTTCTGCAGGGCCAGATGAAATTAAATCTGCATTCATATCCCTATTATTAGTGCATATAAGTGATACACAGGGCCTGGAAAACGGACTTACACCGTGTATCATTTTGATGCACGCGGCCTGGTGGTAAACTTAATTTGTGTATCACATATATGCATATGGCGCTTAACGCGTAACGTACTAAGCCAGACATTATGAACCTCAAACGCCTGAACCGGAGAGGAAACAGTGTTGAGAAGTAGTGTGTGAAGCATCCTTTCACATGAGTCCGTTTGTATTTGATTTGACTTTTTGCTTTATTTTACTTAGCTTTTGTGCCACTTTTGGCTAATTGCGAAGATGGGAATGAGTGATGATATGTTGAAATTGATGACACTCACAAACATCCATGCTCAGGCCGGGATTCGAACCCGGGACCCCAGGCGTCGTAGCGAGATAGGCTAACCACTCCGCCATGTTGGCAGGCTAGAGCCCGCTTGTATATTTTCTAATTAATACCTACTGGTATTTACAGGCTTTGTATTCTTCTTTTCCGGTCATCCCTTGTAGTACACACGCATATTTTGAGACGTTTATAGTCCACACATTTGACTGATTGTAACTAGTCGTGGCCGGGGTTTTCCAAATGTTGAAAAACTTCTGTCCGGGAATCAGATAGTAGACTGGGTACACGAGGAGTGACACATGTCTGTTCACAGGGCGAACTACACTCTTGTCCCCCGGAATCTGTGCAGCAAGGTCGCGCATAGCGGCAGAGAAGGGGGGGGGGATCAAGTGGGCAAACCTGAGTCAATTGATGCATTAAAAGTTTTTTTTTTTAATCTTTGAAATGATCTTGTCTGCTCTTTTTAGTGCATCACACCGAACACCAGCTGATAAAAGTACCCTATTATGCATTTCTGTGTGTATTTTGACACACCAAAAAGTGCATCATTTCCAGTTTATGCACTTAATGTGTTATTGGAGTCAAAATATGTGTGTCAATTACACTTTTTCGGTTCTATGTGTTACCTTGCGGCGAGGTTCCCACTTAACGAGGCCGGCCATATTTCACCATCTTATAATAGTGGGTTTAGTATTACGAGGTTTTATATATATAAAAAATCTCTAAATGTTAATAAAAACTATAAATATACAGGGTGTTCATAAAGTCCCGGTACCATTACAATATACCTTACATTTGTAATGGTACCAGAACTTTATGAAAACCCTGTATATATTGTTCCACATTGTTACGTTCCCGTTTTATACTCAGTGGATCTACTTACTATTAATCCACTACGGCGAACATGAGACTAATCAGCCTACTATGAAGCTATCAGGATGAGGGAAACAAGTACGGGGATGTTTACGTAAAATGTTCTAACTCTCACACACTAAAATACCTGTAAATGTCATTCGATGTTAATATCCCACACTTGAATTCAAAATTAAACCTCTTGTTACAAAGAAAACTGTATTAGGATCAAAATTTGTTCTTCGAGTACACAAATTAACATATTTACTTTTCAAAATCTCTTACATCAACCTTTTACATTCATAATATATCTCACATAGCAACCCACACTCAAATGTCTTAAGGTTAGTCCATAACCATTGTAACAGATTACCAAATTGAACAAAACCAATGATGACGTCATAGACATTTAACATATTAAACACTGAATTTGATACATTAAATGGGTGCGTATCAACATTTACGTCTATGAAGCTGTGGAGTATATTTAATTTTATAATCTCTTCTTCATATAACAATTGGCAGCCTGTTTTTCTCGAAATTTCAGGACAAATATAAAAGCTCGTTGCATTTCTTCAAGGCTTTTTGGAGCCGCTGCGGGTCTGCAGACCATGTGTTAAGAATAGGAGACGAAATAACTCCCAAAAACCCCCTTTCCTGAACAAGCCCTCAAATGCGTGTCTCAACCTCTTTTCTGTTCTTTTAAATAATCTGTGACAAGGTGAGATGCCAGACACACCCTTGATAGTAAAAACAATAACAAATATGTTCTTCCTTCCAGATGTGCTAGTAATGACGGAGTGAAACAAAGATCCACCACAACCAGGGGTATAAGGAAGACATCCAATTGGTGCTAAGAATGTAAGTGGAGTTTCTTTTCTTATTACAAATTTATGAATCACATTCAAGTTAAAGTGTGGGTTAAACATTACAAAATGATCAAATATGATAAGTAAAATCGAGCATATCTTTTTTTCTTGCTTGCTTACACTGAAATCACTTTCAGTTTCCGGGAATGGTAAAATAATTCGCAGAGAGATCCACAAAAAGGGAAACTGTATATCAGACAATTTTTGACATCACACGACTTTAGTTCAGAAATTTCACTGCAATTCTATCATAAAATTTCCTACATGCCATTTCTAGAATAAATATATCACCAGCATTGGATAGGACGAGGTTGAGGACTCCCTCAGCTTAATTTCATTTCAGCTCTTTCTTACCGACTCTTTCTAGCTTTGAAACACTCTGGGCTGTCAGAAGGGTTTAACCCCAAACAACCAAATCAAAATTAGATCAATTACATGCTTCCAGGCAAAGATTTCTCCCTTCTAAGTTATTATTGGTAATTGATTCATCTTCAACCAGAGGACAATATGGACACAAGTTATTTTTTAAAGAAAAGAATTAGAGGAAATAAAATGTTTGGAAAGCAATAACAGTACTCTAAAGCCCTCTCTCCCTGCCTTCCCCATATCCGTTTCATACACTTTCAAACATTGTTCCTCAAATATACTGTATGTATTTTATCTGTTATTAGTGCAGTCAAAATAGGAAAAATAAAGGAACTAATTCAAAACAAGCTGAAATTTGGTATATAGCGTCTTTATAGCATTACTAACAACATACCAAAAGTCGTCGACGATCACCCGTACGCTAAGTCCGCCATTTTGAAAAATGGCGGACAATGAAACTTTTCACGAAATAAGAGAACTATAATTCATAACAAGCTGAAATTTGGAGCATAGCTTCCTTATAACATTAGTACTAACATATCAAAAGTCCCAGGCGATCACCCTGCCGCCAAGTCAGCCATATTGAAAAATGGCGGATAAAAAAGTTTTCACGAAATAAGAGAACTATAAGTCGTAACAAGCTGAAATTTGGTATATAGCATCATAGTAACATTAATAACAACATACCAAAAGTCCTCGGCGATCACCCGTACGCTAAGTCCGCCATATTGAAAATGGCGGACAATGAAAGTTTTCACGAAACAAGGGAACTATAATTTATAACAAGCAGAAATTTGGTGCATGATCCTCATGAAATTAAATTCAGTATATCGTTTGAAACAGGTGGTATCAAAGGTGGCAGGTGATTTTCTCGCCAGTCAAATGCCATTTCTAAGAAACAATAAAATAAAATCCAGATTTATTATTCACCTTTCTTCAGAGTTAGTAAAGGCAAGCGTCCCTGTAAAACTTTCCCCTGGCGACACTGACGCCCTAATCGTTTAAACTAGCACTGGACACAGTAGTAGAGGTTCAATGGTACAGATTTGCTTGTTATTCTCACTGTCTTAACTCGCTCAGAACATAATGGAGAATGTAGTTGCATGCAAGCAGGCTTAAGATGTCCTTTGCCAAGGTGTTTCCTGTAGGAAGTCTATTCTTGTTTTCAGTGTTTCCAGAGAAGACAATGGGGAAGACCAACATGACAACGATGAAAGCGACGAACTATCCGAATCAGATATGTCTTTGTGTCACCTACAGGTGTGCAGTATGATAGTGACAATCTGATTTAGTTTGTGACAGAACGAGACATGTGAAAACAATAGCCCGCCTGATGAGACGGCAAATGTTACAGAACGTTGTCATATCTTACATACCAAACACATATGCCAAATCACATTCTGTTAAAAGTCAATTCAATTCTCATGCAAAATATTGTAATTATCCGCCGTGGTTCCAATATGGCGGCGTTACCTACCGTGTCAATGATCTGCAGAAAACTTAACATGTTGTAATTGATGTTACTAGTGTTATAAGAAAGATATGTATCAAACAGCAAGCTATTGTCAATTAGTTTCTTTATTTACTGAAAACTTGAATTTATCCGCCATTTTTCAATATGGCGGACTTAGCGGCAGGGTAATCGCCGGTGACTTCATATGTTATTATTAATGTTATAAGGAAGCTATGCACCAAATTTCAGCTTGTTATGAATTATAGTTCCCTTCTTTCGTGAAAACTTTCATTGTCTGCCATTTTCAATATGGCGGACTTAGCGTACGGGTGATCGCCGGGGACTTTTGGTGTGTTATTATTAATTCTATAAAGACGCTGTATACAAAATTTCAGCTTGTTACGACTTATTGTTCTCTTATTTCGTGAAAACTTTGTTTATCCGCCATTTTTCAATATGGCTGACTTGGCGGCAGGGTGATCGCCTGTGACTTTTGATATGTTATTACTAATGTTATAAGGAAGCTATGCACCAAATTTCAGCTTGTAATGAATTATAGTTATCTTATTTCGTGAAAAGTTTCATTGTCCGCCATTTTTCAACATGGCGGACTTAGCGTACGGTTGATCGTCGGGGACTTTTGGCATGTTGTTATTAATGTTACTAATATGTTATATACCAAATTTCAGCTTGTTATGAATTATGGTTCTCTTATTTTGTGAAAATTTTCATTGTCCGCCATTTTTCAATATGGCGGACTTAGCGTACAGGTGATCGCCGGGGACTTTTGGTATGTTGTTATTAATGCTCTAAAGATGCTTGCTACCTACCAAATTTCAGCTTGTTATGAATTAGTTTTTTTTATTTCGAAAAAAATCGTCTAAAGTGACCGCACTATTATATGCACTATTATTTATACATATAATAATGCATTTGTCGTAAAATGGTCGATATGTGTCTGCCAATGTACAGCTCAGTCTTTAGTTGCATCAGATGCTCAGATGTTAACTCTCTCGGTTTGAAACTGTTCCACCTTCCATTTGGAAGCAAAGTGTCAAGAAATTGCAGTAAGAAGACATAACAGACTAAAAATGAAATTATCATAAAGTAATGGAAAATTGATAAGTATACCAACTCGATCAATTATTGTAGAGACGTTCGGAGATTTTAAATTCAAATGTCCGTACGACAGTGACAACTTTCACAGCAAGTAGAGGACATCAAGGTGAACAATTTTTCTTAGTAACGGGTTGCCCGTTTTGGCGCACAAAGGCGTCGAAAAACGACGTTTCAGGATTCTATGTATGTATGTAACCCCATGTAGTTAGTTGCCACTGACGTTTTATTTTTCTTGTCGGATAAGCTTCTAAAAGCCATGAAATGCTGTGGAAACAATAAAATGCCAGTAGAGACGATGTCAGGGTGAAGTCACTGATCTTACAATTTTCCTTCAAATTGTGTATTTATCCCTGTATACAGGCATGTTGCTTAACGAATTTAATGCTTTTGAATGAAAGAAAAATGCGTACGTTTTTGTGATATTCACATTCCAGAGATGAGCCTTGCCTTTTTCGTTCGTATCGTATTATACTTGGTCACTTTCCGACAGGAATAATAAATGTTTGTACCTCGTGGTTGCACACACATAGCAAAATGAAATTCTTTGAGGATTCACATCATCAAAAAGAGCCAAACGTTATTAGGAAAAGTTGATAGACCCTGCCTATTGTGAAAGTTTTAGATGATGTACTGGTGGCAACGGTTGTGTCTCAATTGCGAACAATGACTAAATAGTCCTAATTGCGAACACAAAAGTGAGAAATTATTTCGAGTCCTAATTGCTAACATATGAAAAAGAAGAACCTGTTTTCAAAACCAGATAAGGTAGCGACGCAGAGAGACAGTTGGTTTGAGTAACAACGATAGCCAACCTGATTGACTTATCCTGGTCTTCTGCTATTACCTGATTGACTTATCATGGTCTTCTGCTATTGTAAATCTTTCCAAGGTCATTTCACCCTTTCAGTCTGTCAACGTAATCTGACTTTAATTCGTGTGTTAATGACTGGAAAACTCCTTGGTGCCTTAAGTGATGTGATTCAACAGAAAGCACTGGACAAATAATAATAGTGGAGGGATTGAACCGCAAAATCAAGAGAGAGCTAGGTAGTCCACATCCTAGAGTGGAAGACCTTATATAAAGCTTTGAGATAGAAAAGTCTAACGGTATGATTCTTGCGATAGAAATGAGCCTAGAAGATGTAAAAGGGAAGAAAAAATGTTATTTGTTTTTGGCGAGGAGAACAAGGAAGTATATGAAGATTTGTGACTTTCCTAAATTTTTAAGAACAGTGTCATATGTTTTGAAATTTGAATTTGAAATTAAGATAAATTTAATAATTGTATTACAGTATTAAATGACGAAGCTCTTTTCAGTTAAGAAGTGTGCAGTACGTATTCCTATAAAAATAGGCTACACTTTTACTGTTAAATTATATTAACGTTCGCTACAACTTTAATCATGTAGAATTTTCTATGATCCAACAAAACACTGACTAGTCTCAAGTCTGGAACTGAGTCCCTTTTAGAAAAAAATCGTTAAATAGACTCGGAAAGTTTGGTTTGGTTTGAGTTGATGTTTTATGTCCACTTGATGCCCAGCAATGGTAATCGGGACTGGACCTACAGTTTAAAGTGGGATCCGAACCACTATGTGCCTCCACCGGGTATCGAACCCGGGACTCGGGAAGTGTGAGAGAAAGTTGTAGGTCCCAAGGCAGATAAATGTGTTCGCGATTAGGACATATTTCTTCGAGTGTATTCCTGTTGAAGCAGCAAGTGTTCACAATTTGGACTGTTCGCAATTAGGACTGTTCGCAATTAGAAGTTTATCTTGCCCCCTCCATAAAAGTCTAGATCCACCTATGGTTTCAGCTATCTTTCCACGTTGTAGTATTGGTGTTCAAAATAAAATTATTTTTAACCTAATATTTCACGATACTAGAACATACCACTATAAAGGATAACAGTGGCTACGTTTTAAATAATTTTGCTGTTTTGAAACGGGGACCCTCATGATACTATGAGGGAGTCCAGGATAAGCCATTTAAAGCAATATGTGTGTCTCTGTGTGTATGGGCGGAACTTGGGACTTAACTTGGGGGGGGGGGGGGGGTAGGAAATTCAGGCTTAACTTTTGGGGGGCAGAGTCGAAAAGTTTTTAATTCCATAAAAATTGGGTCGAGGATTATTTGATAAATAACTGTTACATTTGTGAAATCAGCAATATTATTATTTTTTACTAAGCTCCTTAGGTCTTACGATGTTAACAAAAGTTTCCTTAACTTGTAAATTTTAACAAACCTGAAAATTTTGAAGGGCAAGCGCCCCCCTTGCCCCCGCCAAGTTACGCCTATGTCTGTTTTTCTGTTTTGAATGGATGAATATAATTTCTTAATTAATATTTTATTGTAATGACTGGAGCAATGCAATTTGTTTGTATATTTACTGCAGTAACAATTTTTCCTTATCATTTCAGAGTTCAGAAGAATCAGCTTCAATTGTTATTCAGTTAATTGATAAAACTAAACATTGAAACTCCTGAAAGAAGACTCATTGAAACGTATAAGATGGAGAAGGATTGTGGAACCCACCAGCAGCCAAAGGGGGTTGATACGATGCCAAATGATAATACAAAGTACACAGGAGATAACACGTTTTCTTTGGAAGGAGAAGTGGGAAAGAGACTAATAGATTTTGTATTAAATTATGTCTCCCTCTTTGGGATGTTCTTCTCAGATTATTACGATAGGCTACAAAACCAAACCAAGAAATCTGGAAAATTTGCAAATCTAGTTAATGAAATTTTGAAGACGGGAAAAGCCGCTTCAGGCGATTCACTCATACCTGTCAAAGTTTCTTTCTCTGTTCTTCAGAATGTTGTGTCAGGTGCAGGCAATAAACATAATAGAATCAAACTCAAGAAACTGATTAAGTACTTGTATCAGTTTAAAAAGGATCAAGATGGAATGGTAGAAGTGCTAGGGAAAGCAGCTGTAGACATTTTCACATCTTTTGAGGATCAGTTTGTTCGTGTGACTGCAGATGGCAGCTGGGAGCGGGCGATGTTCAAGCTGGCTCACGACGCTGTGAACAGAGTGATTGGTTATCTCAGAGAAAACAACGACGAAGAATTTTCAACTTCGTTAAACATCAAGGGTGTTCTCTTTGGAAAGTCAAAGAGATACACACACGCATCCTTTGGCTTTCCCCATATTAAAACTGGACATTCATTACTAGGTCAGAATTCTGTTTCATGGAACACTGCAAGTATGTTCGAGAAAGTAGGAATTGTTACGGTAAATGAGGATGGAAGTCCAGAATTGTACTACAAGAAAATAAAATGTAGAGGTAGTAGAACTGATAAATATGGTTATCGTCGAATGTTCGAGTTTGAAGATGAAGTTTCACTAAAAACCAAGTACCGACAGGACAACCCTCCCGAGAGAAAGTATACATACACGTTGAAAGGAGACGAAAAAACACAACAGCAGTTAAAGTCATATTTATTAGATGTTATTAAAAACCAATCAGAGAGTAAAATGGAGGTGTTACAAAAAGTCTTTCACGATGAAATTATGCAAATAAAAGAAGAGGCACGGGCAGCTTTTGAGAACTTAGAAATGTTCATACAGGATAATTTTGATGAACTAATGGACTGTATAAAAGAGAATCAGGCTGAAGTTAGAGAATTGTTTGTTGAAATGATGGAGACAACTCAACAAAGTAATGAAGAAATCAAGCAGAAATTGGAAGACATTCAAAATCTCGTAACGACAGGGCAGGGCAACGAAAAAGAAGAGGAGCGAACTTGGTTTGGGGTCAGAGAAAGAAGTCATTTTACTGGAAGACGAAAACATTTGGATGACATTGCTACGGGTATTGCGAAAGGAGTACATCTTATCACAGGTTTATCAGGTGTTGGTAAAAGCGAATTAGCTCTGAAGTACGGGTGCGATCAATATGAAAACAAAGGATATGATCATGTAATGTGTATTGACTTCAGTGATGAGGAACAGGGAAGAAATTCTTTCTACAGATTAGCCAAAGAAAAGGGTATAAAAGTCAAAGATATGTACGGAGAGGATAGGGACATAGTGTATATAGTAAACGACGTTTACAGACATTTTTCTAACTGGAAAAGCCTCTTCATACTCGACAATGTAGAAAAGTATGAGGCTGTGAAAGGATTGTTGCCATTTAGCATGCCTCCAGGGGTTAAGAAGCCTCATATCTTAATCACCTCTGAGTGTGATTGGAATGAGAAATGGATAAACGTACAGCATTTAGGAAACTTTACAGAAGATGAAGCAAAAGAATTTGTAAAAGTATCCATTTCAATAGAGAAGAGCGATAACTCCCAAGATAAAGACATATCAGAATTGGTAAGGATACTTCACAGATTTCCACTTGCATTGCGGCAGGCTACTGCATACATAGTGGAGGAGCATGAGAACGTACATAATGCAGACCCCCAATACCAATATACGGTTGCTGATTACATAACTGATTATGAGAACAAAAGTGAGGAACTATTGAAGTACAACATTCAGAATAACGATCAGAAAACTACTTTCACAACTTTTCTCATGACACTAGGCAAAATAGTAAGCAATGAACAATGTGGATCAAAAGCAGTGGAAATTTTAAACATAATGACCTTTTTGGCTACTAATCGAATACCTCCAAAAATGTTTCTAAATCTTGTTGGTGGAAATAAAAGCCTGCTTGGATCCGTCATGCGATTACTCAAAGCATATTCTATAATCAAGGATGATCATGATGGTACCAAAAGTATTCACGGACTAATGCAACAAGTTATAAAGATTAAACTCCAAGCGCAGGAAGCGAAGGAAGAACAGGTTTTAAGAGAAGCTCTTCAAATCTTGAAGATGCAACTTGTAGATAGAAATAGTGCAGAATATTACGCGCCTCACATTGTGTCAGTTTGGAATAGTGCAAGCAAATATGGTGATTTAGTTAGGGAGTTCATTGTTGAGAATATTGATGCTAAATGGAGATATTTTCCCTTGATTTGTAGGAGCTGCGACTCTGAAATAGTTGAAGCCATATTGCGTAAGTTAGATGATAAGAAAATCCGCCATAAGGTAATCAACAGAGGGAATGATAAAAAAACGCCTTTGTGTTATGCACTTCAAGGACGTAAAGAAGAAACAGCGAAATTGCTACTAAAAGAAAAAGTCAATGTAAATGTACGTGACGGAATTTACAACACACCTTTGCATACAGCTGCAAAATATGGTTATTTAGAAATTGTTGAAGATTTGCTTAAGACCAATAAAATCGACATCAATGCCGTAACAAGTTCCGAATATAAATTTACAGCATTGCACTTTGCGGCTCAGAATGGACATTCTGATGTCGTCAAAGAACTGTTGAAGAGAAATGTCGACGTGAATGTTAGAACTGCACATGGATTTACACCGTTGCATTTAGCTGCTCAGAATGGACACTTGGAAGTTGTAGATCTCCTTTTGAAAACTGACGGAATTCTTGTTGATGCTACGACAGAGTTCATGTTCACACCTCTTCACTTAGCATCAAAGGAAGGTCATTTGCAGACTGTGAAATGTCTACTGGAGAAAAATGCAGATATTCAAGCTGTGGATAATGGTCACTTTACTCCACTGCACTTAGCAGCACAAACTGGCCACGAAAAATTAGTTCTAACACTGTTACGGCCTACTAACACTAACACTCAAACTTCGAAAGGTAACACACCACTTCATTTAGCTGCAGAGAGTGGTCACTTGAAAGCTGTTGAAGTCTTGCTAGGAAATAATGCAGTTACTGACATCAAAAATGGTGAAAATAAAACAGCATTAGATTTAGCAAAATACAATAACCACTTGGATATTGCTGAACGCATTGAAAATTATAATAAAACTAAGCTCGGTAGGGATCAGTGATCATTCTACTCTCACTTTGTTTGCAAACATGATTATACATTTTCTAAATATCTGCAACAATGGTTGTAGAGGACAAGAACTTAAAGTCATTGACATATCGTACTGTGTACAGTTATAGAAATTGGAACTTAAGAACATATCATGAGTCTGTGATATACACTTAACCATTGTCACAAGTAATGAACGTTCGTAAATTAGTGTGAAGTGAAGTAGTTAGGGTCTGACATTTCTTACTATAGCAATTAGACAGGTTGAAATTTCAGATAATAACAGTAAATGTTGTAAAGAAAATATACACGCTATAAACGTGAGAAGTTCCAGGTAATGTTTTTGAAGTCCATCAAACATATGCAAAACAATAGTTGTAAAATAGACGAGGAGTGAGTTAATGAAATAAGTACTGGTTTTAAGACAGGTGTATTTTTCTTTTATGTTTAATTGTATTCATTTTTTCTTGAAAACTGTAAATTTATGTATTATATGCATTTGTCAATCAACTGTTAAACTCTTGTATATAAGCACACATGTTTTATGAAAGTGCTGCAAAGATATCCAATTACAGTTTGATTGAATTTATAAAGTTAAGATTAAAATGTCATGAAAATATGGTATTAAGTTACGCAATATTTCATCCAAAGAAGAGAAGACAGCAAAATAAAATATATTCTTTAATATAACGGACATAATATTTTTGTTAGTGTATGTACGTACGCTTAAACAAAAGTATCCCAATCTTTATTACCACCTTACTGTTATTTTTGAGTCATGCACCACACACACATGGTACTTTATATAAAAAATCAATTGTTATGTTATATTTATTTACAGTTGGTTGGACACTGAAGTAACTGAACAAATAATAGTTTTGTGTATATTCTGTATGTACTTATTCGAAGTAAAATAATTGTACAGCACCATAGGTCGAACTATGGCTACTAATATCTAAATTGCCTTAACAGAAAGAGAAGTGTATAAAATCAGATGGTTTATATTTTTTTATGTGTGTATACAGAGATGTAAAAATCAAATTTATTTCGAAAATTTTTGTTCATATTTTAAAATTATTTAAAAATTGTTTTCAGTAATGTTACAGGAAATATTAGATGCGAAAATTCCATTGTATAAATAATCTTGGAATAAGGAAAAAGTGAAAGCTCATTTTTTTAATAACATGTTGATCTGTATTTGAATACATCTTGTATAACCATCTGTAGCCTATATAATACTGTCTGTTATCAGTTCTGGGCATCGCAAATAACTGTTCTGTGCTTAGTCTTCTGTTATTTCGTCCTGAGTGTGCTTCACAATGACTTGTAAGTGTAAATAAAATATGGAAAATAATGATATTTTTGCCATGACATTTTTGTACCATGTATATAAAAATGTTAGCTATGATGATTAAAAGTTCAGTACAAAATATAATACTTAATTTTTTTATGTGAAATAATTGGTTAAACAAAGGATGGTTGATACTCTAGTATGCTTCGCTAATTAATTTGGAACACTTTTTTGTACTCAAGTTTGTTTTTCCTTCCCAGGAACATTATCTAGTAAGTTATTCTTTGTCACGTGCATGTACATGCAATTCACGCAGTTCCTTATTATGTTAACAGAAATGTAAATATGTTCTACACATTAGGTGTACAAGGATTTTAATTTAAACGTAAAGATATTTCATAGACTGACTGAAATAGATTATTTTCCGTCACTTTTCTCTGACTTTTGTCTAATCGTGACGTTGAAGATGAGTTGATGAAGGAAAACTTACAAAGAACACTCTTGCCCAGGCCTGGATTCGAACCCGGAACCCCTGGCGTCGTAGCGTGCTGTGCATGGAGGACGGCTGAATTTATTTAGGACTAGTAGCAGAAAAAGTTTGAAGAGGGGATTTCATGAGTGGCAAATCATGGATACACAAAACTTCTCATAAATTCTAAAGTTAATGCAGAATAATATATTATCTTATTTTATGTGGTAATATTGAACTAATTATATCTTCATAGTAAAAATATTTTCTTTAAAAACACTAGGAAGCCATGGGTGACAGACACTCTTCTGGAGGGCTGTGTATACACCCTGCCCCCTCTCTTGCATCGCCACTATTGTCATTGTCTCAAAATTCCAATGTTAGAAGGATTGACTAAACTTACCAGGTCAAAAGGTACAAAGATTAGGTTGTTCTCTCTCTGTATTCAGTGTAAATTGAGTAATACGAAAATAAAGCATGACAGAGAGTTGCCATTAAGGAAAGCAAATATATATAACTATATTGTTGTGTATACTCAATGTAATTGCTCCACAGAAAATATCGTCATATAACTGTACTCAGGCATGTATCCAGAAATTCCTTTCGGGAGGGGGGGGGGGGCTGAAGGATGAACAACATATTTTTAAGGGGTATAGATAGAACCTCACAAGTGTATGATTAAGGCCAGTGGTGGCCTCTTGGTGCCAAAACCGGGGC
>NW_028143784.1:0-38862 GCF_977018435.1 Lepisma saccharinum
TACGAACACAGGAATGGTGTATTCTGGGTTGGATTTTGTTGCCAGGCAAAATTTCTACAACAGGAGAATTGTTAATATGAATGAGGTTCTGCTGTATCTGTTTAGTCAAAAAATTAAAGCTTGTGATCCCGTTATAAGACCTGTTGTGTGTAATTTTCTAGACAGGAGCAATATTCACATATTCCTAGGGCATACTGTGTAAAAATGTCAAGAGGTATTGCAAAATATTGAGGATTTCAAAATTAGATTCTCAACCCTGTCAGAGTATGATGTGTTTGCCAGAGTTTCACTGGGCACTTAACAGCAAACACAGTTTCAGTCTTGTATTTTCTGCTTCACAGTGGCAACAGTGTCCTCTGGATTAACCTCCATACCTACATCTGTTAGATTGTTAATGTCTGTATGTCTGTTAGAATTATGTTGTGATGCTATTATTAGGTATAGGCTTCAAAAAAATGATTGCAAGATTTTATATGCCCATGCAGGTGTCTTGCCTGTTTCTGCATACAGACCAAAGCCTGGCAAGGGCATTGCAGGGCAGAGATATACAGCTGTTTTATTTTTTATTGTTGATATCTTACATGCCTAAGAGATCAGAGGTCTATGTTTATGACATCTACAATCTAACAACAGGATTGTTTTTAAGACCCTACATGAGAAACCTTGATGTATTAAGTGATCCTGGGTTCAAGAACACAATTAAAGGCCGAGTTGTGCACCTGACTGATGATTTTTGGGCAGGGATAGAGTTAGAGAAGTCACTTTTATTCCCACACATAAATCAAATAGAGGGATTTGTGTTCTATCACAACTCGTCCCACCCTGTTGTTGAGGGTCACATGTTCAAACAGAACATATTCAAATACAAAACCCAGTAGTACAAGAGCAGGACTCTACCTGCAACCTCTGGATCATCAGGCAACCTGACATACAGACATTAACAATCTAACAGATGTAGGTATGGAGGTTAATCCAGAGGACACTGTTGCCACTGTGAAGCAGAAAATACAAGACTGAAACTGTGTTTGCTGTTAAGTGCCCAGTGAAACTCTGGCAAACACAACATACTCTGACAGGGTTGAGAATCTAATTTTGAAATCCTCAATATTTTGCAATACCTCTTGACATTTTTACACAGTATGCCCTAGGAATATGTGAATATTGCTCCTGTCTAGAAAATTACACCCAACAGGTCTTATAACGAGATCACAAGTTTTAATTTTTTGACTAAACAGATACAGCAGAACCTCATTCATATTAACAATTCTCCTGTTGTAGAAATTTTGCCTGGCAACAAAATCCAACCCAGAATACACCATTCCTGTGTTTGTAGTTATAAACTCAAATGTATCAAAACAACTCATAACAATATCACAATTGAAATGTTTCCAGTTTGAAGTCTGGTCAAAAAACATATAAAAATTGTACAGTGCTGTGAAATTTGTGGTTGTAAACCAGTAATTGTTCCTAAAGAAATTACAGAAACTGACAAAAAATGCAACAATTCTCCTGTGTATAAGATATGCAATTTTTTCATAATCACCAAGACACCCCAGGTTCATGTATCTAAACTCATGCTCACTGTCAAGCATCCACCTGAACTCAGTTTCATTTCTTACAGCAAACAGATCATATTCCGACAAGTCAGAGAACACAAGCCTGAAATCCCTCAATAGTGACTCTGATTTTATGTATCTTGAAAGATTCCTCCTGTCAAAAAACATTATTGTATAGTGTGAACAGTACTGGGCAACAAATCTATAGGAACAGGTGCATGACTAGAATTGTTCTGTGTTTTAGGCACATATAGCTATCCCTCCAAGACAACAACACACTCAAAGATACAATGCTGCAATTTTTTGAGGGCATGAGGGCATTCCTCTACTGCTGATACTCCCTGTTTATTTCCAAACCCTTGTGCCCTAAATACATGATGTCTGTTTGGCTTCAAAAATCTTTGTTCCAACCCTATGTATGTATTATTGGCAGGTTAGATAATTGTTTTCCACAGTTACATACATCACTCCAATTATTCTCCTCTAGTGACAGGGCAAGACACTCATGGTCACAATTCCTAAATTTCTGCATCAGGAAATACATATAGCCACTATACAAATTTCCCTCATCTGTGGTGAAGAATTCAATGCCACGCATATCCATGTAAATCATTTTATTTAAAAACTTGTAATGCATCCAGTTTGAATTCTGGGATGCAATCAGGTGCATCCTGTACTCAAAACACCACTCATAGCAATTGTTGAACCAATAGTTGTCAAAAAACTTCAATTTGCAATAGTAATGGGACTTGTCTGTATAAAAATTAACAAAGAACCCAACAATCCTCCTGTACCTGTTGTATACAATTCTTTCAAACCTGCTGAGGAGCTTTAGGCACAGATATCTAAAAATCCTGTCACTGGCAAGCACCCACTGCATCTCACTTTCATTCTGTACAGCAAACAGGTCATACTCAGACAGGCCAGAGAACCTAAGCTTGAAATCATCAACAAGAGACTTGGACTTTATATATTTTGAAATACATCTTCTCTGAAAAAATCCTGCTACAGGTAATTCCATACAATTCTAAGCATATATTTCAACAAAAATAATATCAATTACCTTGATTGATGTCTGTGTAGCTCAGGGCTGTTGAAGATTGATGCTCACTGCCTATTGCCAGATTTTTGTATCTGAAATATATCACACGGGCAGAGTGGATAATTGTTTCCCACAGTTGCATGTATAGTTGTTATTATCTAGTGATTCAACAATACACTCATAATTACAATCCCTAAATTTTTGTCTCAGAAAATACATAACAATCTCACTTATGTGTGGATGCTCTGGGTACCTGACAGAATATGGATTAAAATCTTTACCGCTGTACAAGTGCCCACCATCTGTGGTTACAAATTCAACACTCTCATCTATCAATGTCCTATTAATTTTATTTAGAAATTTATAATGCTTCCAGTTTAAACTGATCTGCAATCATGTACATGCTATGCTCTGCAGTTAATTCATTGCAATTGTTGAACCAGTGATTGTCGGACAATTTTAATACACAGTAATAATCTGTATAAAAATTAACAAACAATCCAACAATTCTCTTGTACATGTTGTATACAAGCCTTTCAAACTTGCTGAGCATCTTAAGGTGCAAGTATTGAAAAATCCTGTCACTTACAAGCACCCACTGCATCTCAGTCTCATTCTGTACAGCAAACAGGTCATACTCAGACAGGTCAGAGAATCTAAGCTTTAAATCATCAACAAGAGACTTGGATTTTATGTACTTTGAAATACATCTTCTCTGAAAAAATTCAGAGTCAGGATTATCCATGGAAAACATGCAATTTACACTTGCAGCAAATATTTATTTACCTTGATTGCTGTCTCTGCTGAAATAATCAGGGCTGCCTGCTGCGGGTTGATTCCCAACTGCCAGATTCCTGTGCCTGAAATCACACTGAGAGGCTGGACAAAACTCTCCCACAGTTGCATATGTCATGCAAATTATTCTGCCCCAGTGCCTCAACAATACAATCATAAGTGCAATCTCTAAATTTTTGCCTTATAAAATACATGACAAGCTCATTCAAATATATATAGTTGTGGAGTATGAGACAAAATCTGGATTGAAATCCTCACCGCTGTACAGATGCCCATTATCAGTTGTAACAAATTCAATCTTCTTATCTATAGATATCCTGTTAATAATTTTATTTGAATATTTATAATGTCTCCAATTTAAACTCTGAGATGCAATCATGGGCATCCGATACTCAAAACAATGCTCATAGCAATTGATGAACCAATAATTGTCAAACAATTTCAACCTTAAATAATAATGGCACCTGTCTGTATAAAAATTAACAAACAATCCAACAATTCTCCTGCACCTGTTGTAGACAAATCTTTCAAACTTGCTGATAAACTTGAGATACGGGTATTGGAATGGCCTGTCACTGATAAGCACCCACTGCATTTCAGTTTCATTTTGCACTGTAAACAGGTCATACTCGGACAGGCCAAAGAATCTAAGCTTTAAATCATCAACAAGTGACTTAGATTTTATGTATTTTGAAATACATCTTCCCTCAAAAAATCCTGTGTCAAGATTATCCATGCAATTAGATAGGATACACACTGCCTTCTATAAGTTACTTGCTTGCTGCTGCTGCTGCCTTGTATTCCTCAGAAACTGCATATGTGCTCAGAACTTGTTGTACCTGTTAAACAAAAATAAATATTAGAATTTTGTTATGGTTTATTATATAAAATTTCTTGGGGTTCAAATCAAAACTCTATACTTAATAAAAAATATCAGTTGGGTTCAGCAGTGTGTTTTGTATATTTAGTGCATATACTTAGTGTGTAAATATGTTTGGCTTTGGTATTTTTGTTGTTGGTTTATTATATAAAATTTCTTGGGATTCAAATATATCCTTCTATAGGATATGATACCACATATTTATAAATTCTGTAAGTGTTTCCCTAGTAAATCTTGAGGATCTTATAAAACATGCAACTTTTGCAGAGAGCACAGGTCTTGTATCTATAAAATCCCAAAAATTTGTAAACCTGTCATTCACCGGTATATATCTCTGCCTTCAACTACATGCCTAGGAACCTGATTGAACAGCATATCATGTAAAAACAGCACTACTCTTGCCCAGTTTCTTACGCAGACAAAAAAACTGCATAGCTAGCTCTATGTCAATTAGTTCTTGAGATATGAATTATTTTGTATTTAGGAACCACTTTGGCCCCCCTGCCAAAAATTGGCTTTTACTGCACCAGTGTATACTGTCCCTATGATCTTACTTGGGTTATTCTACAAGACTGTATGCTTCAAGTCTCCTACAGTCTGGTAGAGCCTGTTCAGATTCTGCCCCCCACTTGTGGGTTCCACTGCCGATCCAGCAATGGTAACAAACAGCACTGTGCACTGACTTATATAGTCTTGTCGGACCAATCAAAACCTTGCTTGCTTTAGCCAATCAAAACCTTGCTTGCTTTAGCCAATCAAAACCTCTGTTTATTAACTGTCCAATCTTGTCTATTCTTGTCCTGTATTGTCCAATCTTGTCTATTCTTGTCCTGTCTTGTTGAATTTTGTCTATTCTTGTCCTGTCTTGTTGAATCTTGTCTATTCTTGTCCTGTCTCGTCCAATCTTGTCTATTCTTGTCCTGCCTTGTTGAATCTTGTCTATTCTTGTCCTGTCTTGTCCAATCTTGTCTATTCTTGTCCTGTCTTGTCCAATCTTGTCTATTCTTGTCCTGTCTTGTCCAATCTTGTCTGGACTGGTCCTAACCTGTAATATTGTGTCCTGCCTTGTTGAATCTTGTCTATTCTTGTCCTGTCTTGTCCAATCTTGTCTATTCTTGTCCTGTCTTGTCCAATCTTGTCTGGACTGGTCCTAACCTGTAATATTGTGTCCTGACTTGTTGAATCTTGTCTATTCTTGTCCTGTCTTGTTGAATCTTGTCTATTCTTGTCCTGTCTTGTTGAATCTTGTCTATTCTTGTCCTGTTTTGTCCAATCTTGTCTATTCTTGTCCTGTCTTGTCCAATCTTGTCTATTCTTGTCTTGTCTTGTCCAATCTTGTCTGAACTGGTCCTAACCTGTAATATTGTGTCCTGCCTTGTTGAATCTTGTCTATTCTTGTCCTGTCTTGTTGAATCTTGTCTATTCTTGTCCTGTCTTGTCCAATCTTGTCTATTCTTGTCCTGTCTTGTCCAATCTTGTCTGGACTGGTCCTAACCTGTAATGTTGTGTCCTGCCTTGTTGAATCTTGTCTATTCTTGTCCTGTCTTGTTGAATCTTGTCTATTCTTGTCCTGTCTTGTCCACTCTTGTCTATTCTTGTCCTGTCTTGTCCAATCTTGTCTATTCTTGTCCTGTCTTGTCCAATCTTGTCTGGACTGGTCCTAATCTGTAATATTGTGTCCTGCTTTGTTGAATCTTGTCTATTCTTGTCCTGTCTTGTCCAATCTTGTCTATTCTAAGTTATACTGTATAGCCGGAAGTGAGCGGAAGTGACCAGAAATGACCGGAAGTGGACCGGAAGTAAATATGTGTGGGTGTGGGTGGGTGTGGGTGTATGTGGGTGGCTCTTATGAGCATTTTTGGCTTAGTTTTAAGTGTGGCCAAAACAATATCAAGAGGGGCTTATTTTTAACAAGCTTATGGACAACAACCTGTCAGATGTGGCTTTTGTAAGTGTAGGCAAATCAGTCTGAGGGGGCTCATCATTTCACGGGAATTCCCGAGAGCATTTTTACAAAAATCTTGGGTTAGACAGAGTACCACACTTGAGCAATAAGCTCATATGCACATCTTGAGCTAGTTTTAAGTGTAGCCAAATCTGCCTGAGGGGGGCTCAACCTTTCTCGTCCCAGTAGTAGTACAAATTATACTACTCCTGTAAAATGAGATATCGTCCCCTCAGAAGTTCGCTTTTCCATGATGTTTGTTAGACTACAAAAAGGGTGGGCTCTTAACTATGGATCAAATTCCAATTCTTCACTTCCGTTGGCAAAGTTCAAACTCCTAATTTGGGTTCAGCCTCTGGGTTTTCGGCCTGTGTGTAGGACCTGTGGCAACCCACCATCGTGAGGAACTTGGGGAGCTTGGAGTGAGTGAGCGTAATCCGGTCCTGAAGTCCTGCAATGGCTGGGGGTTGGTCGTGCCGACCACCCGTCCCCCTAGACTGGCTGCAGATCTACACGCCCCCCTGGTGGCCCGCGTGGGAGGGAGGCCAGGAGTGGGTAGGTAAGCCAGGGCCCAATATTGGGCTGTAGCGCTTTAGCGTTACTTTACTACTACTGATCAAATAGCAAATATTAAAAAATTAATATAAATAAAAATAATAAAAAAGAAATTTCATAAAAATAAAAATGCATAAAAATTAAAAGAAATGTAAAAACGGAGGTCATCATATCCTAATATTTTGAATAACATTATTGTTGTATCAAATTCTCGATTGAATTTTAAAAAAATCTTCGAATCTTCTCTTGGCAATTTACGACAGACGTCCGAGTTTAGACTGCGATATCCCAAATAGAGGACAAATGTTTCCCATAGACGTCATGATAAGGTTAAAGACGTGCTTAAATAAAACCATGCATGTTATATAAGGAGGTTATCAGTCAGTGGCTTGTTGGTCTAGGGGTATGATTCTCGCTTAGGGTGCGAGAAGTCCCGGGTTCAAAACCCGGACAAGCCCTTATTTTCCTGATCTGTCTTGTATTGCATACAGGATAGAAGGATAGAGAATGCTGTTCTTTGAAACCAAAAATAAATCATTAAGAAACGTTGTTTGTCTTGATGTCACCCGTGCGACCTGGAAATCTGTGGGCATTGAGTAGCAATTGCACGCTCTCCGGAAGGACAGCAGGACAATTTAACATCAGTGTGAACGTTTTGAGCTTTCAAATAATAAAAATATTTTAAAAACCGAGTTCGAGTACGAGCGAGCATTAGAGATTCAATGCAGGAACTTTCCCACTGAACGATCGCGACCTACGAGGCCTCCCGCTTTGCTTACACCCTCCTTTTCGTTCCTCTTACAATGCTTCAGTACCGCTGAATGTTCTGCAGTCCACGCGGGCATACGAACTCGTCCGTTCACAAGTACGGTCGCTTGTCAAGGTCTTATGTAAAGTGCAGCCGACGGCAAAGGGGAGTAGGCCAATTATCCAACATCATGTTCACTGAGTCTGTTTTCCACATTTCGTAGGTATTAAGCCTGCATTCGTAGGCGTAGTGATTAGCACATCGCACATCGTTCGAATCCTGGCCTGGGCACGGATGTTTGTGAGTATCCATTCATCAATTTCATGATATCATCACTAATACCCATTTTCGCAATTTGCCAGAAGTGGAATGAAAGCGAAGTAAAATAAAGCAAATCAATCAATGGAAGGTAATAAATTGAATAAAAAATGGCAATGAACAAAAAAGAACATTGCTTTTGCATCAACATAATTCCACCCCTTAAAAACAATATTGACTGTAGAATAAAAAAAGAGAAGAAAAAGTACATACCAAGAATGATTTGTTTTCTTTCATAATCGTTATTCAGATTGATATGAAATGAATCCGAAATAATTTTTTAAGAGCCTACAATCCATATGGAGAAAGCTGCCGCACAACCTGTTTATCCCAACGCGCTGACGTCGGAGACTTGACTCGAAGAATGAGTCGCACAATATCGCTGATGGCGTACCATGCTGCTAGAAATGGATACATACTTTGTTTTTTGTTACAGGCGGCTCGTTGGTCTAGGGGTATGATTCTCGCTTTGGGTGCGAGAGGTCCCGGGTTCAAATCCCGGACGAGCCCGGCTTTCTCCCTTTGCACAAGCAGCCGAAGAAAGCGAAATCGTGTTGAATATATACAGTGTGTCCAAAATAAGTAGCATAACTTCAGGAACGTGATTCTCACATGTAAACAATTTAAATAGTTTGCATAAACATAGGTAGTTCCGGGAATCCTTAGTTTCCGAGTTGTAGGCATTCAAAACACGTGCTAACCCGAATGTCAATGTCTCCCACGTGAAGATAAAGACGTTCCGGTTGACACTGAATTCTTCACAGTATCCTAGAGAAGATGTTCAAAATGTCCACCTCCTGCCTCAAGGCAGGAATTGCCTACCTTCGCGTGTTGATTTGAGGAGTTGCATTCACAGTATCCAGAATTTCTTCTCCCTTCGCAGGAGTTGTAAATCGTTGTCGTTCTCTCGTGGCAGCACGAAATGCAAAATCCCTTGATTCACATAGCGGTGGATGGATTCTCACAAATGTTTTCTTATCTGGAAATTTCCGTTGTGGGAACCTTTCCTGGTACAAACGAAGAGCCTCTCTAGAGTATTGCCTTCCGCCAAAGCATTCATGAAGAGCATATCTTCTCGCTTCTGGTTTGTGTACATGGTTTCATTAGCGTCCATTCAACATATACAAATACCAAAAGTACTATCAGATTGTGTTCAACAGCATCTTGTGTCGCAGGAAACCACCTGTGGTAGATAACGACATTCCGATAAACATGCGTTGTGAAAGCCTACAACTCTGAAACCAAGTATTTCTGGACGAATGTTTATATAACCTATTTTAATTGTTTACATGCGATGAACACATTCCTGGAGTTACTGCGATTATTTTTGGGTCACCCTGTAAAATGAGATATCGTCCCTTCAGAAGTTCGATTTTCCATGATCTCTGTTATACTACGAAAAGGGTGGGCTCTTAACTATGGATCAAATTCAAATTCTTCACTTCCGTTGGCAAAGTTCAAACTCCTAATTTGCGTTCAGTCTCTGGGTGTAGGACCTGTGGCAACCCACCATCGTGAGGAACTTGGGGAGCTTGGAGTGAGTGAGCGTAATCCGGTCCTGAAGTCCTGCAATGGCTGGGGTTGGTCGTGCCGACCACCCGTCCCCCTAGTCTGGCTGCAGATCTACACGCCCCCCTGGTGGCCCGCGTGGGAGGGAGGCCAGGAGTGGGTAGGTAAGCCAGGGCCCAATATTGGGCTGTAGCGCTTTAGCGTTACTTTACTACTACTGATCAAATAGCAAATATTAAAAAAATAATATAAATAAAAATAATAATAAAGAAATTTCATAAAAATAAAAATGCATAAAAATTAAAAGAAATGTAAAAATGGAGGTCATCATATCCTAATATTTTGAATAACATTATTGTTGTATCAATATTCGGCCTACGTATAGGGCCGGTGGCAACCCACCATCGTGAGGAAATTGGGAAGCTCCGAGTGAGTGAGCGTAACCTGGTCAAGAAGACCTACAATAACGGCTGGGGGTTCGTCGGGCTGATCACCCGTCACCCCAACACTGGTCTGAGACCTCCACGCTATAACAGGTGACGGCGGAACAGTGTGGGAGGGAGACCAGCAGTCGGTAGGTAAGCCAAGGCCCGCCATGGTGCTGTAGAGCTGTAGGGTTATGTTATTGTTGTATCAAACTCTCGATTGAATTTTAAAAAAATCTTCGAATCTTCTCTTGGCAATTTACGACAGACGTCCGAGTTTAGACTGCGATATCCCAAATAGAGGACAAATTTTTCCCATAGAAGTCACGATAAGGTTAAAGACGTGCTTAAATAAAACCATGCATGTTATATAAGGAGGTTATCAGTCAGTGGCTTGTTGGTCTAGGGGTATGATTCTCGCTTAGGGTGCGAGAGGTCCCGGGTTCAAAACCCGGACAAGCCCTTATTTTCCTGATCTGTCTTGTATTGCATACAGGATAGAAGGATAGAGAATGCTGTTCTTTGAAACCAAAAATAAATCATTAAGACACGTTGTTTGTCTTGATGTCACCCGTGCGACCTGGAAATCTGTGGGCATTGAGTAGCAATTGCACGCTCTCCGGAAGGACAGCAGGACAATTTAACATCAGTGTGAACGTTTTGAGCTTTCAAATAATAAAAATATTTTAAAAACCGAGTTCGAGTACGAGCGAGCATTAGAGATTCAATGCAGGAACTTTCCCACTGAACGATCGCGACCTACGAGGCCTCCCGCTTTGCTTACACCCTCCTTTTCGTTCCTCTTACAATGCTTCAGTACCGCTGAATGTTCTGCAGTCCACGCGGGCATACGAACTCGTCCGTTCACAAGTACGGTCGCTTGTCAAGGTCTTATGTAAAGTGCAGCCGACGGCAAAGGGGAGTAGGCCAATTATCCAACATCATGTTCACTGAGTCTGTTTTCCACATTTCGTAGGTATTAAGCCTGCATTCGTAGGCGTAGTGATTAGCACATCGCACATCGTTCGAATCCTGGCCTGGGCACGGATGTTTGTGAGTATCCATTCATCAATTTCATGATATCATCACTAATACCCATTTTCGCAATTTGCCAGAAGTGGAATGAAAGCGAAGTAAAATAAAGCAAATCAATCAATGGAAGGTAATAAATTGAATAAAAAATGGCAATGAACAAAAAAGAACATTGCTTTTGCATCAACATAATTCCACCCCTTAAAAACAATATTGACTGTAGAATAAAAAAAGAGAAGAAAAAGTACATACCAAGAATGATTTGTTTTCTTTCATAATCGTTATTCAGATTGATATGAAATGAATCCGAAATAATTTTTTAAGAGCCTACAATCCATATGGAGAAAGCTGCCGCACAACCTGTTTATCCCAACGCGCTGACGTCGGAGACTTGACTCGAAGAATGAGTCGCACAATATCGCTGATGGCGTACCATGCTGCTAGAAATGGATACATACTTTGTTTTTTGTTACAGGCGGCTCGTTGGTCTAGGGGTATGATTCTCGCTTTGGGTGCGAGAGGTCCCGGGTTCAAATCCCGGACGAGCCCGGCTTTCTCCCTTTGCACAAGCAGCCGAAGAAAGCGAAATCGTGTTGAATATATACAGTGTGTCCAAAATAAGTAGCATAACTTCAGGAACGTGATTCTCACATGTAAACAATTTAAATAGTTTGCATAAACATAGGTAGTTCCGGGAATCCTTAGTTTCCGAGTTGTAGGCATTCAAAACACGTGCTAACCCGAATGTCAATGTCTCCCACGTGAAGATAAAGACGTTCCGGTTGACACTGAATTCTTCACAGTATCCTAGAGGAGATGTTCAAAATGTCCACGTCCTGCCTCAAGACAGGAATTGCCTACCTTCGCGTGTTGATTTGAGGAGTTGCATTCACAGTATCCAAAATTTCTTCTTCCTTCGCAGGAGTTGTAAATCGTTGTCGTTCTCTCATGGCAGCACGAAATGCAAAATTCCTTGATTCACATAGGGGTGGATGGATTCTCACAAATGTTTTCTTATCTGGAAATTTCCGTTGTGGGAACCTTTCCTGGTACAAACGAAGAGCCTCTCTAGAGTATTGCCTTCCGCCAAAGCATTCATGAAGAGCATATCTTCTCGCTTCTGGTTTGTGTACATGGTTTCATTAGCGTCCATTCAACATATACAAATACCAAAAGTACTATCAGATTGTGTTCAACAGCATCTTGTGTCGCAGGAAACCACCTGTGGTAAATAACGACATTCCGATAAACATGCGTTGTGAAAGCCTACAACTCTGAAACCAAGTATTTCTGGACGAATGAACTTATTTTAATTGTTTACATTCGAGGAACACATTCCTGGAGTTAGTCCGATTATTTTTGGGTCACTTTGTAAAATGAGATATCGTCCCTTCAGAAGTTCGATTTTCCATGATCTCTGTTAGACTACGAAATGGGTGGTCTCTTAACTATGGATCAAATTCAAATTCAAACTCCTAATTTGCGTTCAGTCTCTGGGTGTAGGACCTGTGGCAACCCACCATCGTGAGGAACTTGGGGAGCTTGGAGTGAGTGAGCGTAATCCGGTCCTGAAGTCCTGCAATGGCTGGGGGTTGGTCGTGCCGACCACCCGTCCCTCTAGTCTGGCTGCAGATCTACACGCCCCCCTGGTGGCCCGCGTGGGAGGGAGGCCAGGGGTCGGTAGGTAAGCCAGGGCCCAATATTGGGCTGTAGCGCTTTAGCGTTACTTTACTACTACTGATCAAATAGCAAATATTAAAAAATTAATATAAATAAAAATAATAAAAAAGAAATTTCATAAAAATAAAAATGCATAAAAATTAAAAGAAATGTAAAAATGGAGGTCATCATATCCTAATATTTTGAATAACATTATTGTTGTATCAAATTCTCGATTGAATTTTTAAAAAATCTTCGAATCTTCTCTTGGCAATTTACGACAGACGTCCGAGTTTAGACTGCGATATCCCATATAGAGGACAAATGTTTCCCATAGACGTCACGATAAGGTTAAAGACGTGCTTAAATAAAACCATGCATGTTATATAAGGAGGTTATCAGTCAGTGGCTTGTTGGTCTAGGGGTATGATTCTCGCTTTGGGTGCGAGAGGTCCCGGGTTCTAATCCCGGACGAGCCCGGCTTTTTCCTTTTGCACAAGCAGCCGAAGAAAGCGAAATCGTGTTGAATATATACAGGGTGTCCCCAAAATAAGTAGCATAACTTCAGGAACGTGATTCTTACATGTAAACAATTTAAATAGTTTGCATAAACATAGGTAGTTCCGGGAATCCTTAGTTTCCGAGTTGTAGGCATTCAAAACACGTGCTAACCCGAATGTCAATGTCTCCCACGTGAAGATAAAGACGTTCCGGTTGACACTGAATTCTTCACAGTATCCTAGAGGAGATGTTCAAAATGTCCACGTCCTGCCTCAAGACAGGAATTGCCTACCTTCGCGTGTTGATTTGAGGAGTTGCATTCACAGTATCCAGAATTTCTTCTTCGTTCGCAGGAGTTGTAAATCGTTGTTGTTCTCTCATGGTAGCACGAAATGCAAAATTCCTTGATTCACATAGCGGTGGATGGATTCTCACAAATGTTTTCTTATCTGGAAATTTCCGTTGTGGGAACCTTTCCTGGTACACTTCGCAACATCTTATTTGACCGCCCTGAAAAATTTCAAAGTCCGGAATTCGTAAATTTGGCAGCATAGCACTTCAGAGCCAACTAAGAGTAGCCAAGTTTGCAACATTTCTTCTTCCTGAATGAAAACGCTCTTGTGATTTTTTTTCATTCTTTCACATTGCATAAAGTAAATATACCCTAAAGCAGTAATAAAATATATGAGTAGACAAAAAATGTTAAGTTGAAATACGAATGTTGAAAATATTTCAAGATTCTTCGTTCTGAATTTGAAAATAGGAAAATGTATGTGCATTGTGAAACACTGAACAGGTTCTCATCCACCTGGAAAGAATTGCGGTCACATTTGAATGCAAGAAGGCAAATTTATGATGATATTATGCGAAATGTTTTGTAAAGATGCCTTGCACAACATCAAACGATTCTGCAAAGTGTGTCTTTTCCTTGGTTCTTGGCGAAAAATGGTTCGGAACTCCGGCACAATGTTGCTTCAACTCAGATTAACGTGTTTTTCTAAGCTTTCTGTTAACAATCTCCTGGAGTAGTTGGTTAGGTAACAGCACTTTCGTTTTTTTCTGTTCTCGTCAAGATCGAAACATCGTAGGTTCAAATCCCACCCTTTCCTTATTATTTTTTCCTTTTTATTTACCGAGTACGAAGTGTTCTAATAACGTAATATAATATAATATTATATGATATTACTGTAAATATTTATGCGATGGATGCTCATTGGTGGCGATTGGGTTTCAAAAATGATGGGGCAAGGTTGGGGGGAGGGGAGAGGGCAAGGACAGTTTCTTTCCCTTGGTAGATAATGTTTAGCATAATGTTGGATCATCTGCCCCTGCACACTCCATAATCGTCGCCACTGTGTATGCCTCAAGTAATGCTTATACTAATGTTTTTAATCTTTCAGTGATTGGCAGGATTTTAGGAAATACTTTTCCTTTCATACAGCTGTTATAAGTTAACACTATTCCCTAGGCCATGGAGCTCTTCCTCCATGCCGAATCGTATTTTTAATTGCCACTATGCAAACCGCTGACTCCATAGGCAGAAGAAACTACTTGTTTCCTGAATAGCTCAGGAGGTTTGCATAGCACAACACTGTGCATTGTTTACATGCCTCAGAGGCTGAGACAACTGAGAAAAACAAGTGAATGCCCTGGTTAACGTGAAGCATTCAGAGAGGCTTTTATAAAATAAAGATATCATCTTAGGGATTGATACGATATTAAGAACTTTCATGTCAACTTTCTGCATCCGGAAATGCTGGACATAAATCACATAAATATCAGCGGAAATATCCAAGAAACGTAGATAAGCATTGCAAAGAAGTAGGTTTGAACCCATGACCTTCCATTCCATAAGCAAACGATCCCCCTACACCACATGGTTCACGTTATTTTATGCACTCGGTTCGGATCCCACTTTAAACTGTATGTCCAGTCCCGATTAGCCTTACTATGCATAAAGTTGACTTAAAACGCCAAATCAATCAATTCATCTCCTTTCAGAGTGGGCCTTCTATGATACTGTAGTCGGCCAGCATCCGAAAATACAGTTCTGCTTCGCGTATACCAGAGTGTAATTGCATTTAATATTGTGACTAATTTTACTTTAAAACTACAGATTAAAGCGATAATAGTGTCCAGAAAAAGAACCTCAAAATAGATTTTCACACAAAGTATCTTAATCCATTGCAAAAGATTTCAGTTAAGAATAATATTATGCTTTTCCATTGACCGTATTTTCGATTCATGGTGAATTTGCTAAAAGGACCATGTCAAGAAATCTAAATATGTAAGTTTTACTAGTAAATGCATTTAAAATGCACGAAAAATCAGGGGAGGAGAAAAATAAACCTCAAAAATAAGTAAAAATGCAACCAAAACTGTTAAAAATACTGACAAACTAAAAGCCAAAAAAGGCCGAAAAATGCAAAAAAAATGTAAAATAGAAAGTGTTTTCTGGCTCTAACTGAAGGGAAACGGACATCATATCAGGTTTAGCATTGTTTTTAAGGGTCAGAAAAAAAGTTGATTTTTCATCAACTTTCGGACCCTAATTAGTAATTATGACCATTGAAAATGTTGGAGGTAGCTTACTTAAAATTTTCTTGCTGAGGGATCGGATCGTCCCATATCTCCACTTCATAATAAAGAAAAACATCAAGTTCATATTTCGAAAATGACTTGGAGTTTTCCAAACACGAAAATATGCTTTTCATAGTTTGAAGTTCGTTAGTATTTATTATCTTTCAAGGTTTCCATTGTGTTAATTTCACACATATTTTATATTTAATACGTTCCTCTCTCTTTTCATACAGTCTTTGGAAAAAAGCTGAAGTTTCTTGTCAAACGGGGTCTGGTTCAAATGACTCCTTTTCGCTCTCCTGTTCCCACTTTAAACAAACAACAAAATACTTCGTAACTAAACGATTGCTTGTTCAAAACACGGAATTTTTACACAATTTACAAAATATGACAAAACGCGATTAGACATGTTCATCATTTTTCCCTTTCAGCGTTTCTCGATTTTATCTGAATTCGTTTCCTCATGAAAATTGCCATGAGGAAATTATAGGTATGACATTATGTGTGAATTGGTTTCTTCAAACTGATAGCAAATTGTAACATGAGCTACCTGGAGAAGAGGTAGCGTTCTTGATTCTTACGAGGGAGGTCGTAGGTTCGATTCTCCACCTAGGCAGGATTTTTTTCAGGAGTATATCGTTGGGTGTAAAGTTTATCCACCGTGCTAAGAAGTTAACATTGGTCTCTGTATTTCACGAGGTGAAAGGAAATAGTAAGAGAAGTTATTTCGATGATAGGAGGAAGTCACATGCCACGTGGGATGCGCAGAATCAAGTTACATAGAGCTAAGTCTGTAATGGTGGTTTCGAATATTGCAAAGTTAGTGCGGAAAATTTGTTATATCTGATACTCGTACTTTCTGTTCAAGGAAGACAAACAATTTAGTCACAAAGCAGTGAGGAATTAACGATCATTATGAGGTTTTGAATTTTTTGTTTGTCACTCACTATATAAATACTTATTAGTAGTTTCTTATCGAATCGGCCTTCGTCGCAATAACAATTTATTTATGTTAATTAGTATTTACAACAGTCATTACGAAGGAACGGACATAAAATTACCAATCTTAGCAATTTGAACTCATTAAACGCTCTCCTTCGTTACAGTACTGCACTATATCACTACTTAACATTACTGTATATCTTTTTTTAAATAATAATAATCCGTCGCGCAACAGCCCATGAAGGGCCTAGGCATACCTACCGACTGCCGGTCTCCCTCCCACTCTTTCCATCGTCACCTCTAAGCGTGGAGATCTTCAGCAAGTAGTATAGTATATCGAAATCAAATAATCAATATTTTAGGTGTCAGTGAAGAACAAACAATACATAACTTAAATAACATTACATTTTGCATCCTGAATACATATATGTGATTTGTGAATTAATCATGATGTGTGTGTTAACACAACATATGAACAATAACTAAAAAGATTTTTTTTTTTTTAAATCCTGGAAATCTCCAACTTCTAAGGGGAAATATGCGCAGAACGAACGCCCCTCAAGTGTGCATCGGATTCATTTTTAAAATATTCTAATATCAACGGTATCTGTTCAGCAAACAAAAAAAAAAGAAAAAGAAAGAGGAGATGGTGGGATTTGAACCGGCGACCCTTCATGCTTGATGAAAAATAAGGACAGCTGCGCCTAACCAACTGCACTACGTTAACTTAATGATGTTATACCCTTAAAAACATGTTGACGTTTATGAAGACTCCCACCTTCCTGTGTTTCAAGCACATTTTCTCGACAAGTCGTGCAAAATATATGTTTTTGAGAACTGTTCGATATTATGCAAGGTATTGTAAATAAAATGTCGCATAAACTCCTCACAAATTTGCTTCTTTCTGCACAAACCTGATGGCAATTTCCTCCAAGTGGAGAAAAACTCTATTCAGTGTTTCAACCCCCCAAATTTCAAGTCGAGCAACCAGAATCGTAAATATCCCTCAAGGTTCTCTTTCCAATTTATTATTTCTGTTTGATTGTGTATTATAATAGCAATTTATAGTTTCTAAGTTCATGGAAAGTGTTAAATTGAAAACCTATCACCGCAGCATTTTTCGTCTGGTGGAAGGACCTACTCAAAGTGGGCTACTCTCACCTGAAGCGGAAGTGCAATGTTGCTAAGTTTACGATTTTGGGACTCAGAATTCTTTCCGGGCGGTCAAATAAGATGTTGCGAAGTGTACAAACGAAGAGCCTCTCTAGAGTATTGCCTTCCGCCAAAGCATTCATGAAGAGCATATCTTCTCGCTTCTGGTTTGTGTACATGGTTTCATTAGCGTCCATTCAACATATACAAATACCAAAAGTACTATCAGATTGTGTTCAACAGCATCTTGTGTCGCAGGAAACCACCTGTGGTAAATAACGACATTCCGATAAACATGCGTTGTGAAAGCCTACAACTCTGAAACCAAGTATTTCTGGACGAATGAACCTATTTTAATTGTTTACATTCGAGGAACACATTCCTGGAGTTACTCCGATTATTATCTGAGAAGAATCCTGGCAACAGGCGCATAGGGAACAGCACTGTGTGGCTCTTGGTTAATATTTTATCACCAGCCTCAAATCCACCTATTTTGTAGTAAGAAGCCTCGGTTTTGGATAATTTTAGAGTGGCCAAAGCTGTGGAGGTAATGCCGGGATAATCCACTCTGTTTATAACAACACCATGCTTTCTGATCTCAATTTCAGAGAACAGATGCGGCACAAAATTGTCCACCAATCTTATATTTGAATTTGCCGGATAATCTGTTCCATCGAGCTTTACAACATCAAATTTGATGTATTGATCTGCTCTGTGGGGGTGTATAAAGCCATCCCCTACATCAAGATCAACCTCAATTTCTGTGTTGGGTTGATTTAAATTTGCAAATGTCCTCCTGTTTGGGGGGAATGATTGTAGCTCATAACTCTCAATATTTTCCATCTTTTTTGTATGTATTTTTATTTAAATATTAATCTCTATGATAGCAGTTGTTGTGGCTCCAGCAAAATCAACTAATTCTTCTTTTTCATTAGTGACCATCAATTCAATATTATCTATTCTGTTATGACACACAGGAAAATATAATGTTGGGGATGGAGTGTAGATGATTGGCTCCATAAATTCAGAATTAGGTTTGAATGTTGCAATGATGCCAGTTTGTTTGTGAGTGCCTATACCATTTGATTTGGTGATCATACCCTCAGCCACATTACAGTGAATATTTAGAGTCTCTATGGCTAAGAATTTGGGTATATTAATAGCAGTGTGTTTGATGGCCGGTTCAAGTTTTGTGTTGTTCTCAAAGCCTAACAGCTCTCCTATAGTACCCAGATCCACTGTTTCTGTAGCAGATACAATCTCTACTCTGTGAGTGACAGAATTTTGACTTAACACTACACCTCTGGGTAATTGAGCATTTAGAGTGGATAGATTATATTGCCCTGGAGTGATGACAATTTTTTGATCCCCTACTGCAATTGTATTGTTGTGGTGTGTAATATTAGGGATCAAGTACATGCCATAAAATGCTCTGAGAGCTATTGTTTTGGGATACACTATGTCATCATGTAATTTGAGTTTCAATATTGAATTTTGGCTGGTGAGATGGAATACCCCCATGATGTTTTAAATACCACAGGGCCTTTTGAAAATTTTCAATTGATGGTTTATTTATTTGAGACATATATCTAAGAACAGATAAACACAAATGTCCGCAATTAACATCTTTGAAATTTTGAACACGGGCATTATTGTAATAAAGATTAGCTAAATTTAGATATTTTATTAAATTTTCAGGTGGAACACCTCCAAATGAATCAAACACAAATGCCTCATTTTTTAAATATTTAAGATAACAGATCCAGTGAGTGCCCTGATTTTTGTACTTATCCAAATTAACAATGCCACACTCTTTGTTGAGTGGTTGTTCTGGTAAAGAATCAGACATGTACACACCTCTAAAATTTTTGATGCCCAGTGGCTTGATTAAAGCTTCAATATCTTGGTTTGTAAGCGGCTCTTGTTTTTTTTAAACTTATTCATGGCTCTCTTAACACCTTTGCCCTGTTTCTCCATGGCCAGGTTATGGCGCCTCTGCTCATCTAATTCTGCCTTATTTTTCTTGGCATCTATTACTGTTTTTGCTATGGCAGCTGATCCCCCAGCCAAGCTCCCAACAGCCCCAAGTGCTGCTAAGATGGCAGGGATAGTAAATATGAAACCCCCCACATGTGATTTTTTTCTTGATTGCTGTAATTTTTTTAATTGGGGGGTACTAAGCAACAATTTCATACCATGTCCCTTTGCAATACAAGAATTTTTTTTCTTGCGCTGCTTTTTGGTCAAAAGGCTATCAATAGGCCCAAGAGATTTGAGACCTGCATAAGGTATTTGATACATAACACCCTTGGCCTTCATTGTAGGTTTATTATATACATATTCACAACCCCCACCCCAGTTTTTGTTTGGTGCTCATAGCTATGGTGGTTCCCAATGCTGCTATTTTTTCACTTAAAGAAGCATCTTTGCTTACAAATCTACCAAATGCAGCCTCTTCTAATTTCTTGTCTGCAACATGTCTCTTGTCAAGATCAGAATGTGTGTTGTATGCTATGTCATGGTCTCTACAAGCAGCATCTAGAGGATTAACACCAGGATCACCTCTGTTTAACCTATGGTCCAATTTTGTGCCTGGACCACAATACTGATAGCCTGGAATGTGTAGTTCAAATGGCAGCTTGTTTATAATGTCATTAACCAACCCCCGGCACTCAGAAATATTCAAAAATTTAGGTGGTAGAGTATTAATAATTTTTATGAGATATCCAATCCCCTTAGTGTCATTCACTATAAAATTAGATAATTTGGTGCTTATCATGTCCATAATTCCAACCTTTTCATTGTAAAAATTGTGGTTCCCAGCATTTTCCTCCCCAGCTATCACCAATAACCTATCTACAAGTTTCCTGACATCATCAACCCACACAAATTCTTTAGGCAGGGTGTTGTATTGTTTGATTCCACTGCCAGTCTTGATCTGTGACCATATGGGCTTGATTAAATTATTGTATTTTGCCCCACTGCTAGACTTGACTCTTTTTTGTGTGGGATCATTGTTCTGGTATAGAGCATCTGATTTTATTAATATTTCTTTGTAATATTCATAATCTTGATCTGTATAGCTGCCAGGCCTCTTCCTAGTCATCAGTTCCCACAACCCAGGTGTGCCGGGATATTTAACAAAACCACCTCTTTGTCCAAGATGAGATTCTGAATAAACAATTATATCATCTCCCATAAATGTTACTCTGAAATTGCCAATTCTATGTATGATGCTACCATCACGCTCTGTGTCAGCATATAAGCCAAAGACCTCATCTTTGTTGTCTTTGTTGATCCTGTGTAGCTTCAATTCTTCGAGGAGCAACAGGACTAGGTGTATGAATACTGGAAAGTGGGGTGATTGGATAATCTAATATGTTCCTTGCAGCTACAGGTACAAGCTCTGTGATCAAATTTTGATTTTGCTCTGTAACAGTTTTGATATTTTTACCTAATTCACTAATAGCATCAATAATAGGCTGTTCTGTTTGTTTGTGTTGTTCATAAATTCCTCGGTTCTGTGATTTCCATCCCTTAAATCTTTTTACAAGATAATCTTTTAATTTAAGATCATCAATGATTGGCCTTTTCATGGTTATTTATATATGTTTCAATGTCTAGAAAATTGTTGATTTTATTTCTGTATTTGCCACTACTGGGTTTTCTTGTCATATCAATTGTGACAAACCCATAACTGTCCTGGTTCCAGCACCTACTGCAAAACTTGGAAAAATCATTGTAGCTCAAGTCACCACCTACATATTCATCATGTATGTGTTTCAGGTTGGTATGATCTTGATGAAACACATATAAAATTGCTGTTGTCTCGGATCAGCTGCTTCGGAATTTTAGAAAAAGTCTGTGCTAGGTAGAAACAATCAATGTTTTTGTGCCGCCCCTGTGTAAAAAAATGTCTAACCTTGTTTTGATTATCCAATATAATGTCATCAAACACAACAACAGAATTATCGAGACATTCATGGAGTGGCTTAACATCTGGTTCAAAAGTGGCAATATCCAATCCATCATATAGCTTCATCAGCTGCTGATATTTTAATTGTTCCAAGCTCTTAGAGAAGACATACAAGTGCCTGTTTTTCCAGTCTAACCAGTTGGGTGCCAATAAAAAATTATCAACCATTAGTGTAGTTTTACCACAAGCAGATGGCCCAACAATAAGACACCTAATATTATCAGGCAGCAAGTTGCCATTTCTCTTATTCTGTTGTTCAGGTTCTGGCAGCCTTTTTATAACATCCCAGGTGCTCATATTATTATTTTGTTTGCATCGATCCAGCTGTGTTCTGGAAGTCCTAGCCATTTGACAAATAACTTGTTGCTTTTTCTGCGGATTATTTTTTCTATGAGATATGTGTCAGGCTGTTTAGTTTTGCTGAGCTCTTCTTCATAAAACCTGCCTTTGACAATTTCTCCTCGATGATCCTTTATTATATATGTGTTAATGGTCCCGGGTTTAACTTGAACCACTGTAAATAATTCAGTGCTCCAGTTTCTTGTAAAGCCTCTTTTGAATAAGTGCTTATATTTGCTGATTCTTACTTGATCACCCACCCTGTATTTGGCCTTTCTTGTTGTTGGCTGGTATTTAGGATAATAAACAGTGCTGATCAATTTTTGCTCATCAGATGAAGTTACTTCAGAGGGTTTCATGTTGATTGTGGAATGGACCAAGTTGTTATATTTATGTAGAAGTTCTGGAAGAATATTAATCCATTTATAATTACCTTGAAGTGTAAATTGTTTATACATAAGATTTTTTAAGGTTCTGTTGAATCTCTCTACAATTGAGGCCTTGAGATCACTGTAACTCGAATAATGTTGTATTGCCTGGCTTTTAATAAATTGTCGAAACACTGAATTATAAAATTCTTTGCCATTATCTGTTTGCAAATAGCGCGGTGATCTTCCACTCTGATTGATGATTGTTCTGATGGCTTCTGTAACACATGTTCCAGTCTTGGATTTGAGTGGCACAGCCCAGGCAAATTTTGAAAATGTATCTATTACAGTGAGTAGATACTTGTAGCCCTTGTTGATTTTGTCTAAGTTTTTCAACTGTCCACTTGCCATTTCAACCAAGTCCCCTTGCCATAAATCATCTATGCCTTTTGTGACTACTGGCAGTCTCTTAAAATTATGTCTGGCTTGTCTGTGTAGTTCATCAACAATAATTTCTCTAGACATAATATGAAAACAAGAATATTGCAACTATGGGGTGTTCAGCAGCTGATACTGCAGGATTTTCTAAATATAATTTGTCCCCTATTTGTATTTTAAATTCCAGAGATCCATCATCTTCAACATATGCTGTTTCTAATGTATTGGGATCTGTAAAATCCTCTAACTCTACACTGGTGATTTTTGGTTTGTTATCAGCATTTGTTATTGATAAGGTGGGGTAGTGGTGTGCCTGTGGTTGAAGCCAATATTTGATCTTGATTGGTCTCAATGTGCCCCCAACAAAAAACTGGTAATAAAATTGTGCAGGGGACAGCATATATATTTTGCCACCTGGTGTAAATGGTGAATCATATTCTTTGTTGGGGATGCTGTACAATTCAAGAATTACTGTATGTTTTGGATTCTCGGTTATGCCTGTTATTTCTTTTTCTGCTGTAAGCAATCTGCTTGTTACAGATTCAAGGTGCTCATTGATGGTCCTAACAACATCATCATGGCCTGGCTTGATTTTTATGTCCACAATAAGTTTCTTGTATTGTTGCACAATCTCTTGAAGCTGGGTGGCAAAAACAGACAGAGCATTTGCTTGATTGGATTCCATGGTTCCTAGCTGTTGCTTGATATTAGCTACAATTTGTTGCAAATTTTCAACAACTGCCAATTTTGAATTTTGAGCAGTAAGATCATGGACCTGTCTTCTGATATCCTCAAACGGGGCATGCAGTTCATTAATATGTTGATTGGTTGGTAGAGTGGCCACTGTCTGAGTGAGATGTTTGATCTCTGCTTGGATATTCTTGATATCTTCTGATTTCAATATCCTATTCACTGCCCTCTTAATATTTTTAAGTTCCTGTGATGTAGGAAGATTTGATACTGTATTTTGCAAAGATTCAAGTGCCAATTTTACATTGTTTAATTCAGAACATCAGCCACATTTTGCATAGCATTTTGGAGCAGGGCTATATCTGCCTGAGTGGGTGTGGATTGTTGTAAAATTTCAAGTTTTGTTTGAATATCATCAATCAAATGATGAAAATGAGATAGTTCAGATTCAGTGTTGAGGTTTTCAAGCTTTGTGATTTGGTGCTGGACACTAACAAGAGTATCTACAATACCGGGCAGGCGAGATTCTAGAGTTTCTTGTACATTTGCCAAATCACTTTGCACTGCTGCTATTGTACCTTCAAGATGGGTTATGGTACTTTGAATTTTTCCAAAATCTTCATATGTTTCAAGTTGCAGCTTAATATTTGCTACACTCCGAGTTATTGCACTCAAAGCATCAGAAGATGGCAAATTGTTCATAAAATTTTCAAGTGTCTCAATTTTTTCTTTAACCTCGTCTATGGCATTGTGCAGAGGATCCAGATTAGGTATTTGGAGTGATTGAATCTGTTCTTTTAGAGTGGAAATCACTAGATCAAAATCTTCTTGTGATTTTATGCTTTTAACAATTGCTTGAAGCTGTGCCTGGACATTATTTATTTGCTCTTCCAATTGTTGTTTCAATTGCTCAGAATTGGTGGCCTGGGTCTTAAATTTGGCTTGAAGAGCTGCTACAGCTTCTTCTAAACTTTGAAAATTATCTAATGTTGCCAGATCAGTATATTTTTGAAGCAACAATTTGAGTTCAGAATCAATTTTAAGAAGAGGGTCCATGCATTGTGATTGTAAATTTGTAATTTCTAATTGAAGACTGGCATTGAGTGTGGTTTGTAAAGCTTGTAAATCACTTCTTAATTTCTTGACTCTGACATCAAGCATCAGAATCTCATCACTGTGATCTTCATGCCTTGTATGGCCAAATATATCATTAGGCATTTTTGTTTTAGTGGTTATTTATTATAGAGTATCTGATTCTTAATTCTATAAAAAAGGGTATAAGCTTGTCATATGATCCCGGGACCTCAATATATAAGCAGTCACCAGCAGAAACAGTATAAACAGTGCCAGAAATCATGTTTGAGTGCATAATTCTATAAATATTTCTCCCTATTGAAATCTTGACATTGCCCTCAGGGGTTGTAATAAATTGTAATTGCCCACCTACAGGTAATTGGTAATGATTTAAATTATTGTTAAATATGTACAATGTTTTGCCCGTTTCATCATCAACATCTGTAAGTATGCTGTTCAGATGAATAATTAAGAAACCACTCAGTTTAGATATCATATCAGAAGAGGGTTGTGGTGTCGGCAGGTCCATAATACCTTGTTTTTTAAACCCAAATAAGTTCATAGGCATGTTTATTTATTTCAAATCATGCTCTGTGTTTGGGCATTGATTGCCATTTTTCAAATCACAATGCCCCCATGGTAGAGTATGTATGCCACATGATAAAATGCATCTCTTATCATCATGTGGGTCCAGAGCCACTTTTCTTACAATATTTGAAGTCAATAAGTGATCCACACTCTGAATTCTGGATTCTGATGTTTTGATTGTGCTACATGATTTGAGACAATTTTTATAATCTTCAAATTGGAGCTCTTTTTCAACAGTTACTCTGCCAATGCCCTTGGCTTTTTTGGCAACAGCACCACTACATGTTTCAAAACTGTACATCTTGGCTCTTAACCCAGCAAATGCCACAATAACATCACCAAGTGTCTCATCTTTTAACTTGCCAGGCACCTTTTTGTTGTGGTGTTGAATCTCTGTATGTTCACTGGTATCAAAATATTCAAGCAATGCAGGCTGTGCCATATCTTTATAAACATCTTCTGTTTTAATATCAAGAACAAAACTATCTGTATCCATGTACATCAATTTTACACAATCACCATAAAAAGGTTTCAACACATCATAATACAATTTTAACATGTGTAATTTGGCCAATTCCAATATTACAGCCCCTACATAAATAGGTTTATCAAACTTAATTTTTGTTTTTTTCATGTTGAAAAGTGCCATATTTTCATCATAAATTCTTCTATAATTGAAATTAGGCTTTGCAACCAATTTTTTGCTCAGGCTGGGGTCAGTAATTATTTTAACATCGGTATGTTTTCTGACATTTTCAATAGTTTTGCCATATACAGAATTGACCATCAATTTAAACAAGGCCTTATCAAATTGGCTCATTGCAGATGTTCGAAGCTTTGTATTTGTATTAATATATGGCTTCAACCATTTTAAGTGCCTGAACCTCAAAACTTTTCCAACTTTGGTCACTTGAACACCATGATGCATCAGGAACTGGAGGTTTTTGTAATATATAACATAACCCTGTTTTGGCTCCAGTGTCATCATGAGCTTCTTCTGTTTAGAGCCAGGTGAGCACTGAACCTCGGGAATTGGGGGCAGATCAGAAAATTTGTTGTGTAAATTATCTGGAATTGTCAGATCAACCTCTAAGAAGAGGCCATAGTCACTGTCATCAAAATCCTTAAGATTCTCAATATTGAAATCTTCAACCCATTCAAGCCCTGAATATGGCAGTTTATCCATCATGGTATAACCATACAGGCTGTTTGCATCTACATACAGTATATAATTTGATGGCAGTGCTGGATCATAATCAGGAATATATTTGTTATTTGCTCTGGCATATCTCTGAGAACATTGCACCATGCCTCCTCTTATACATTGTTCCATAAACAGATACATATCTTGATCTTGGATCAGATCCAATTGCATTTTAGTGTTTAAAAACATTGCAGACCATGCTAGGCCCGGGGCACTGTAAAAATATATTGGATCTAGTTCATAATTTTGCATGGAAGATTTTCTGAATGCCTGCAGTATATCAGCTAAGAGGGTCACATCAAGTTTTAAATAAGCCTTGTGATAATCACCAAATGTCTTGCATTTTAAATTGTTCCACATCAATTGGGCATGGTGATAATCATCATCAGTGATTCCAGATGCTCTGATTTTGCTGTAAAACTCTTGTTGTGGTGGCAGAGAACACTCATCAAATTTAGAAAAATCTGTAACATAATCATATGGATATACACCCTTCCGCCTAATTAATTTCAGGTCCTGATTTGGAAACAAAGCACATGTGATTTTGAATTGATCATCAGATAATTGAGTGGCCAGTGTAGCCAGGCTAGCGGACAGAATTCTGTAAGAATCAAGAAATCTTATGTGAATAGGAACACCATTAACTTTAATTATTTTGTTAATGGCAATATATTTTTCATCATTTTCAGCTAAAATATTTAAATTATGCTTCTCAAACCCCTCGTACCTGATCAGATGATGGAAATCATAATTGGATGCTCCATGGCAAAATATAGGGATAAATTTTGGTCTCTTGATCTTAATATTACAGCTATTACACAGGGCCATTAAGAATTTACCATCTGTATGAGAATGGTGTTTCACCTTGATATTTATATCTGAAAATTCAGAATCACATACCGGGCATTTTTCTGCATTGTTGAAATCTTCAATCTGTTTCTCTGTTAAAGGCAACATGGGTTTTGATTTTAATAAAATATTAGATGCTATGTCATGGCACTCATTTTCTATTCTAAGTGCAAATTCTTTGATGGCATATGCTCCCATGTATAAATGTTCTTTACTAACAACACCATCCTGTACAACCACATAATAAAAGCTGGAAGGTTCATGTAGCTGGTATGGTGTAATTGAAGATTCTTCAGGATCTGGATTGCAGAATGCAAGAGGTTTGAGGTTTGATTCAAAATCACAGACAATATATGCTGGGTGTTCCAACAAGGCTTCAAACTTTTTGAATTTTGCTTTTTCACTTGGATTAGGCATCACCATATGAACAGGTTTATAATTGCCACAGTATTTCAGATGCTCAATTAACTTGTTTTTAGCAATTTCTGCATTCTGTTCACAAACACCATTCACCATTTTTCTACCATCAAATACACTTAAACATCTTCTACACAACTAGAATATTGTATTGGATTTGTCTAGTTGTGTTCTGACTAAAGCTACAAGATTATGTATCAGAGTGTAATGATTTGTGCCATCTCCTTTAATTAAGAGCAGATCAATCGGAATAGCAGATTCATCATCAAGTGTACTGATTCTGAGAGGATCTATCAAGCAATTGTCACGGCCAGTGGAACAAGTAAATACATTAATAGATAATTGTTTGCCATTGATGTGCCTGGCCTTTTTTTCAAATTTGTCAATATTCTGGACAGACATTGGATATTCTAAACCCTCCATTGCCTCATCAAAATCATTTTCATGTTGTTTATAATAAGTTATTCTCTCAGGATGCCTTGAAACTGGATACAAAGCAGCTAAAATACACCACAAAAAGCATTTATCATCATTATTTTTTATATTAACCACGGCTGTTTTGTTTTTGATATTGGCAGGTAATGGCACATAAGTGGAACCTTGTAATGGGTTGAATTCAGAAATATTAACATATAACTTGTGTGGAGATCCGCATAGGCTCCATCCAGACTCTTTTGCTGCAAATTCAGAGTGTTTAATATTCAATTGATCTATCAAACTGCTTATTATTTTGTCTGAATTTGCATTTGAATATACCGGTACAGTTTCTGTTATGTGGGGCTGTGTAAATTTTGTGCCATTTGGCTTCTTATATTGTGTAAACAATTTGAGAGACAGCTTATAAGAGCCATTTTGTGCATTTAGAATTGCCTGCACATCAGGATTTATACTGTTCAAAAAATTCTTAATGTCACATCTTGGCTCTGATTTAAAACAGTGATCCCTTAATTGGCCATTAAAACTGCTATGGATGGGTTCATAGCGTGGCTGCTTTGCCGGTCCAGCATTAACAGGTGTTTCATGCTTCCTTTTCAGACCAGATGTAGATGGTTGAGGGGGCAATGTTGATAACTGTGCAGAACAAGAACCCACATGTCTATTGAAATATGCCTTGCTAAATATTTTATTGCATTTAGGACATATTTTAGTGGGAGTTCTGAATTTGCCTGGGTCACAATTCTTTTGGTGTCTGGCCCAATTGGGGCTGGATATATTCTTATTACACTGATTGCAATATTTTTGATTTGGCATTTTTTGTTGTTGGTTTATTATATAAGATTTCCTGGGGTTCAATTCAAAATTTTGTACTTAATATATATATATATATATTTTGTTCAGCTGTGTGCTTTGTTTATTTCTTGTGTATATTTAATATGTTAATATTGTTAATTTTTATTCTCTGTTTATTATATAAAATTTTTTGGGTTTTAAACCAAAACTCTATGCTTATTATGACAGGTTGTAAAGCTAATAGCCCACAAGTGGAAAAAGAGAATAAATATTGATCTACACTGACCTTCCGCAAATGCCTGCACAGACATGCATGTCTAGAAAGGCAATGACCTAGCGCTGAGTGTTATGTATTGATTTTTGTATAACAGGCTGGGACAGATATAAGCCTAACTCTAAATAAGAGTGGATTACAACAAACAAGCTGGATGCAACAAATATCAGATTTTTTATACAAAATATAAGCCCTTTTTGTTCAATATACCAGAAATATATTTAATATGAATAATAAGAATTAAACCAAACAGGCCTGTAAGTATGAAAAGCACTGTAACAACACATCTGTTCTCCTCAACAACTCTCACAATACTGGCTGAGAAGTAATGCAAAATCTCTTTATATACCCTAAGCATGGATTAAAACATCTGAAATAACAAAGCAATCAGAATATAACACATCATCACATTATGTCATAATTAACCAATCAGAAAACAACACATGCATAATATTGGATAATAATTTGTTGCACAGCATGATGCAAGAGCTCTTGTCTGTTGCATAATATTGGATAATAATTTGTTGCACAACATGATGCATGTGTGTGTGTGAGGTGTGTGTGTGTGTGTGTGTGTGTGTGTGTGTGTGTGTGTGTGTGTGTGTGTGTGTGTGTGTGTGGGTGGGTGTGGGTGGGTGTGGGTGTATGTGGCTTAGTTTTAGGTGTGGGCAAAAAAAATATCAAGAAGGGCATATTTTCAACAAATTTATGGACAACAATCTCACAGAAGTGCCTTTTATAAGTGTGGGCAAATCAATCTGAGGGGGCTCATCATTTGTACACTAGGATTCAAAATTCTTAGAATAAGAGCATATCACACTTGAAGAATTGGGGAATAAGAGCATCTTGGCATAATTTTAAGTGTGGGCAAATCGGGCTGTTTAATTATATGAGCTCATCATTTGTACACTTGTAAGTGGTCCTGGTTATATCACAAATACAACTACTTTATCAGTCAGTGGCTTGTTGGTCTAGGGGTATGATTCTCGCTTAGGGTGCGAGAGGTCCCGGGTTCAAATCCCGGACAAGCCCATATTTTCCTGATCTGTCTTGTATTGCATACAGGATAGAAGGATAGGATAGAGAATGCTGTTCTTTGAAACCAAAAATAAATCATTAAGAAACGTTGTTTGCCTTCATGTCCTCCGTGCGACCTGGAAATCTGTGGGCATTGAGTAGCAGTTGCACGCTCTCCGGAAGTACAGCAGGACAATTTAACATCAGTGTGAACGTTTTGAGCTTTCTAATAATAAAAATATTTTAAAAACAGAGTTCGAGTACGAGCGAGCATTAGAGATTCAATGCAGGAACTTTCCCACTGAACGATCGCGACCTACGAGGCCTCCCGCTTTGCTTACACCCTCCTTTTCGTTCCTCTTACAATGCTTCAGTACCGCTGAATGTTCTGCAGTCCACGCGGGCATACGAACTCGTCCGTTCACAAGTACGGTCGCTTGTCAAGGTCTGCTGTAAAGTGCAGCCGACGGCAAAGGGGAGTAGGCCAATTATCCAACATCATGTTCACTGAGTCTGTTTTCCACATTTCGTAGGTATTAAGCCTGCATTCGTAGGCGTAGTGATTAGCACATCGCACATCGTTCGAATCCTGGCCTGGGCACGGATGTTTGTGAGTATCCATTCATCAATTTCATGATATCATCACTAATACCCATTTTCGCAATTTGCCAGAAGTGGAATGAAAGCGAAGTAAAATAAAGCAAATCAATCAATGGAAGGTAATAAATTGAATAAAAAATGGCAATGAACAAAAAAGAACATTGCTTTTGCATCAACATAATTCCACCCCTTAAAAACAATATTGACTGTAGAATAAAAAAAGAGAAGAAAAAGTACATACCAAGAATGATTTGTTTTCTTTCATAATCGTTATTCAGATTGATATGAAATGACTACAATCCATATGGAGAAAGCTGCCGCACAACCTGTTTATCCCAACGCGCTGACGTCGGAGATTTGACTCGAAGAATGAGTCGCACAATATCGCAGATGGCGTACCATGCTGCTAGAAATGGATACATACTTTGTTTGTTGTTACAGGCGGCTCGTTGGTCTAGGGGTATGATTCTCGCTTTGGGTGCGAGAGGTCCCGGGTTCAAATCCCGGACGAGCCCGGCTTTTTCCCTTTGCACAAGCAGCCGAAGAAAGCGAAATCGTGTTGAATATATACAGTGTGTCCAAAATAAGTAGCATAACTTCAGGAACGTGATTCTCACATGTAAACAATTTAAATAGTTTGCATAAAGATAGGTAGTTCCGGGAATCCTTAGTTTCCGAGTTGTAGGCATTCAAAACACGTGCTAACCCGAATGTCAATGTCTCCCACGTGAAGATAAAGACGTTCCGGTTGACACTGAATTCTTCACAGTATCCTAGAGGAGATGTTCAAAATGTCCACCTCCTGCCTCAAGGCAGGAATTGCCTACCTTCGCGTGTTGATTTGAGGAGTTGCATTCACAGTATCCAGAATTTCTTCTTCCTTCGCAGGAGTTGTAAATCGTTGTCGTTCTCTCGTGGCAGCACGAAATGAAAAATCCCTTGATTCACATAGCGGTGGATGGATTCTCACAAATGTTTTCTTATCTGGAAATTTCCGTTGTGGGAACCTTTCCTGGTACAAACGAAGAGGCTCTCCAGAGTATTGCCTTCCGCCAAACCATTCATGAAGAGCATATCTTCTCGCTTCTGGTTTGTGTACATGGTTTCATTAGCGTCCATTCAACATATACAAATACCAAAAGTACTATCAGATTGTGTTCAACAGCATATTGTGTCGCAGGAAACCACCCGTGGTAGATAACGACATTCCGATAAACATGCGTTGTGAAAGCTTACAACTCGGAAACCAAGTATTTCTGGACGAATGTTTATATAACCTATTTTAATTGTTTACATGCGATGAACACATTCCTGGAGTTACTCCGATTATTTTTGGGTCACCCTGTAAAATGAGATATCTTCCCTTCAGAAGTTCGATTTTCCATGATTTCTGTTAGACTACGAAAAGGGTGGTCTCTTAACTATGGATCAAATTCAAATCCTTCACATTCGTTGGCAAAGTTCAAACTCCTACGCTTGGGTTCAGTCTCTGGGTTTTCGCCCCACACTTTCTTGATCCGGTCGTGAGTGTGGGTGATGTGATCAGCATCACGCCCCTGACCGCCTTTACCCCCCAGGGTTTCCCCCAGGTACCCATGTTATTCGACGCTGGGTAGGCGCCGGGCCGCTTCCACCGTTAGAAAAGTTCCCGGATTTGAACCTTTAGCATGGTAGTCAGACGCGTTACCGACTGAGCCACCGCGGCCACCTGGTTTAATATAATATGCTTTTAAAGAATTTAACCTTCATTACTCTTTACAAAATATTTTGTAATCGGCGATATAATAGGAAACTCTGTATATTTTATCGTATATAATATCTTCCAATTATTCAATTTCATTATCCATTGTGTACACGTATCATCTGTGCACCTGACAACCCTGAAATTACGCCTAACTTCATATGCAACAGTCCAACGCTTTGGGTAAGTTGGGTTGCCTTGTATAAAATGCCGTTAGTAGTATTGATCCGCGCCAGTGGATGTTTTCTTCGTGGGTGGTCTTTTATTTGCACGTACTTATAACTAATTTGCACGGGTTTTAATTAATTTGCACGTATTTAGAACTCATTTGCAAGTACTTAGAGTACTTTACATTTATGTATTTGCATGTTTATAACTTTTTATGAATATATATTTATTTATTTTATGAAAAATATGTATATAGAAGGTAATTAGAGGTACTAAACGCTATGCATATGTTTTTATATTCATTACTGCAAAGTATGTAATGTATAAATCGATAATATTAATGTTTATAGTATTGAAAATAAGAGTTTACGGTTTATGAACCGCTATGAACGGTGGTAATGGGTGTAGGTACAGGTCCAATTACGATTGGGGACGGTCCCGGTACTCGAACCCGCGATATGCATCGGTAATAATTAGTACTATGCAATAATGTATGTTATTATGTTATAAAAGACGATGGTTTCACACGCTAGACAGAATACTGTCTCCGAATCTCGACTCCGCTCTGATGCCAGACAGAGAGAATGAATTAATATTCCGCGCAGGTAGAGGAGAAAGGAATTTTGGGGGAAGCGCGTTCAAGGTCAAATGACGTCAGAACGTCAGAACAAAGAAGGAATCTGATTGACCAATCAGAACCGGTTTTTTCAAGGTTAACCAGTACGCAAGAACAGGGGAAAGCTATGCAATACTGTAGGGCAGGGGAGGGATTCAACCAGACAACAAAGAATGTCTGAGAATGCGCAGCAAGGGTCAAATCTCTGAAGCTATGCGTCGCTTGTAGAACCGGTTTCCGCCGCCAATTAATATTCCGCTCAGGTTTGCCTTCAAGGCACAGGACGCTTTAGCGCAGGTTTTTTTTTATCTGTACTATGAAGAAGGGAGAGCTATTAGGGACGGGGCCTACAGTTTTCACCATTTGCTTTTATCACGGGGTAACGAACCTAGGACCCTTTGATTATTGATTTAGGTAGTAAATGTATGTTACTGTGTGCTATTTAACTTAATTTTGAGTTTATTTTTTACCAAACTTTGACTTTATGTCAAACATTTTCACAGCTTATCCTTATTTTTACAAAAATAACACTATTTGTACTATTCAGGCAACATTTTTTATTAAATTTTGGACTCGCAAAGATATTTTTACAACTTTTTAACTTATTATTTTACAATTTTATGTTAATTTTTTACCAAAATAACACTATTTATACTATTCAGGCAACATTTTTTCATTAAATTTTGGATTCACAAAGACATTTTTTTCAATTTTTAATTTATTATTTTACAACTTTATGTTAATTTTTACCAAAAAAACACTATTTATACTATTCAGGCAACATTTTTTCATTAATCTTGGATTCACAGACTTTTTTTTTTCAACTTTTAACTTATTATTTTACAACTTTATGTTAATTTTTACCAAAATAACACTATTTATACTATTCAGGCAACATTTTTTTATTAAATTTTGGATTGACAAAGACATTTTTTTCAACTTTAAATTATTATTTTACAACATTATGTTAATTATTTACCAAAATAACACTATTTATACTATTCAGGAAAGACTTTTAGATATATTTTCGACACACAAAGTGTGTTTTTTCAACTTCTATCTGTTTATTTCACAAGTTTAGGCTTATTTTTACCAAAATAACACTATTTATACTATTCAGGAAAGACTTTTAGTTATATTTTCGACACACAAAGTGTGTTTTTTCAACTTCTATCTGTTTATTTCACAAGTTTAGGCTTATTATTACCAAAATAATACAATTCAATCTGTTCAGGAAAGACTTTTAGTTCTCAACTGCTATCTGTTTATTTCACAAGTCTAGGCTTATTATTACCAAAATAACACAATTCAGTCTGTTCAGGAAAGACTTGTAGTTACATTTTCGACACACTAAGTGTGTGTTCTCAACTTCTATTTGTTTATTTCACAAGTTTAGCCTAATATTACTCAAATAACACAATTTAATCCAGTCAGGAAGGATTTGTTATTATATTTTGGATGCACAAAGAGATGTTTTCAACTTTTTTACTGATTTTTTGCAGGGTATGTATTAATTTTTATTTATTTTGTTTTGTATTATATATACATTTACAAATTTTTAACTTAGAGTTTAGTATTTATTTAAATTTTTTCTAAAACACTAAAGAAAAAGTACTTTTAGCTAAAATGTAAGCCACAGAATATATATTATTATTATTATTATTATTATTATTATTATTAGGGTTTACTGATTTTTACTATGCTATTTTTGGTTCTGTATTTCTATATGTATTTATTTATGTCAGGTTACGCCTGCTACGTAGGAAAGTTTGTTTATTTTAGAGTTTGCTGAGTATTTTGTTACTCTTATACTAGGTAAAGTTTTCTAAATATATCAGGTAGAGCTCCATCCATATACTTTTGTTTTTGCTGTTTGGAGATGATGCGATCAGCATCACTCTCCATCTGCTTTTTATTTTATGTACCCAATATTATTTTGAGGCTTAGTGAATTCTAGAGCCTATTTATGCAGGAGAGAGGGCTTGAAAATTTTGATCTCAGATAACCCACAACTATTTGTCAGAGTATTTTAAAGGATATTTTATATTTATTATGTGCCACTAGAATATCAAAGCTTGCTTAATTTTTATGTCTGTAACGCTGTTATTGTATTTCTAGCTAAGGCTTACTGGATAAAGTACACGAAATGTTTAACATTTCGACTATTTACCTTTATACGAGGCCAAATGTTTAGTGTAACGAAAATTATTGTGTGTCTATAAAGACTGAAATTCCTTTATCGATGGGTCCATAACTGGACGCTTACCAACATTGTTCCTTTTTTTAAAAAATATAACCATTTATCAATATGTTGACAATTCACAGGACAAGACGAAGTTCACAGACGACTGACTACATATATGAACCATAGGTCCATTTGCTAAACTTTTCTCTATGCTAGAAGAATAATTTAGCCTTATAGCGTTTTTCAAGGTATTTTTGAAGTATTACTGGTTTTTGGGTGCATCAACACTTGGGTTATTTCCATTTGGTTTATTATACGAGGCTACAATCACTATTTGAACACTGAAATCCTCTGATTGAAACTAAAAGCTTAGGCTGTAACTAGGGATTTAGTATGTATATCGACAATTTATAGGACAACACGAACCTTACAAAGGATTTTAGGTGATGTAGGCCCACACGCCAGAGCTTTGTTAACCTGCAAGAAGCATTTACAGCTAATGCTACGAGGAAATGAGGTTGATTTTTTACTGTTTCACAAGAATGCTATTTTTTATACACCCAATATTTGCTTTTTCAAGTAACTACATGTACCAGAAGCACTTACAGGCCAACTCTAACTAGACTTCGACTTATTCTATATCAGGTGCTACATTTATAAATAACTATGATTGTGTATATTTCTGAGGAAGTACGCAAAAGCAGATTACCCGATTAAAGTATCTGAAAAATAGATTTTTCTATGCAAGTATATTTTTATTGACTCGATTATTTAACAGATCAAACAGAAAGACTGCAAAATTCATTAAATGTAGTTCTATAGTATAGGTGGTTTCAGAGATATAAAAAGAACAAATATAAGATTTAGCTTTTTTTACTTCTGAGGCTAATCGCGACGCTAAGGGTAAATGGCGAGGAAATGTAACGGAGGAGAAACAGTCCCAAAAGTTATGAGCTGCATATAAATTAATATCACAGAGATATTACAGTAGGTGTAGGTTCTACCACCAGAACATTTCTATTATAATAATACTGGTTATGCTGTACTGTTAGCTAAAGATGCTGATAATTGAGAAACTTAAAAGCTTACTTACGACTTACTGTTGCAAAAGATCCGATGACAAAATTTAAAAATTGTAATCGCCCAGACAGGGACTCGAACCCTGGACAGATAGGTTAAAAGCCTAACGCTATACCAACTAAGCTATCTGGGCACAAGGTATTCTTTTCTTGAAAAGTTAGTTATGTTAAGAAATATATTGAAACACCTGAGAACACTCTTGGTCTGGTTCGACAGAGAAGGAGACAACATTTCCAAATTTTTACAGACTGGGTGTATTTTTCCGCTATAGAGGCCTTCACTATATGTAATTCGAAACGCTAAAGTTCAGCTAGCTTCCAAAATTGAGGTAAAGATTGTGTTTGGCGAGATTAACAAGTTACAATTATATCCAGTTACGGACAAATAAAGCTAAAACTCTCAGATTTACTGTACTAGCCAAGTTTTAGTAATATTTTCTTCACTTTAGTACAAATACCAAAGAAATATGTATATTTTATTTATAATTTGACAAAATGTACTAGTATTTAATTTACAAAGTTAGGTAAAAAGCAGTATTTTTTAAAAATATTGTTACTGCCTTCAAATTTTATGTTATTTAGCCACTAACAACTGATTTACACTGTTTGGCATTCTTTAAATAGGAAAAGAAGGAATTATTTGTTTATTATTTTTACTTTATATTTATATTTATTTAAGAAAACAATTCTACAGTTTAACTTAATTTTAACAAATTGTTACTAATTTATATATCAAAGTTATGTTATTTAGAGTGTATCAAGGCGTATAAAGTTAATATTTGTACTTATCAGTTCAACTAACAATTATATTTTACACACAAAAGATAATGTTTACAGTTAAATTACTTGAGTCAGAGAATAATATTTTACAGTAATTGAGTCATTCAGCACTAGTCAGTACTTTTATGCATCAGAAAGTTTTCTTAATTTTCTATTACGCATGCTATTTTGGGCTATTCTTAAAATGTATTTCTAGAGCAATCTGGTTTAATTTTCTGCTTATAATGCAAAGTTGACAGTTTTCGCACAATGCATTGTACATTTGTTATATTCTCTACTTACAATCCAAATATTGTGCTTATTTAATGTATAACTAACTAACTCTCTAGCCTTCTTAAACCTGAATGTTTATGCCTGCAGCAACACATGCCTTTCATCTGTCCCTGTCCTGAGCAACATCTATATACTCCTTTCCTTCCTTACCAATTTCCTTTAGGTCCATCTCTACATTATCCCTCCATCTTTGTTTTGGTCTTCCTATTGGTCTTTTACCATCAGGTTTCCCAACAAGAATCCTGTATACTCTTCTTTCCTCTCCCATTCGTACCACATGATCTACACACCTAAGTCTTCTTGATTTAATCATTCTAATAATATCTGGGTATGAATACAAATTATGTACTTCTAAATTATGTAACCTTCTCCACTCATTTGTCTCCTCATCTGTTTTAGGCCCAAATATTTTCCTAAGGATCTTATTTTCAAATAGTCTCAATTTATGTTCCTTTTTCAATCTAAGGGACCAGGTTTATTTACTGTATTTAACTTTTATTTTTTGTAATTAACAAAAATTAAAAGCTTATACTGTAGTTATTATATTTTTTCTATCAGCTTATTTTGAAATTAATATTATTAGGTATAGTCTTTGATTTATAACTATATTGCTTTTTTATCAATTTATCTAAGAGTACACGCAGACAAACACATGTGTACACACTTTTATGTAAATAGATATGCCTTTTTTCAATATTTTAGTATGAAGATTGCACTTTAGCTATTTAAGCAAGGGTAGGAAAGGTAGGATTTCTGAGAATTTGTTGCAGGATTTTGTTGTCCAAGTATAAATGAGAACTGAGCTGGGAGACTGTTTTGAACCTTTTCATGAGAGTTTGCATGTGAACTGTATGCAAATTGAGCACTATTGACTGTGCATGCTTCTAAGTTTTGCTGTTATTTTACATCAAGTCTGTGAGACTGTAGTCAGTTTTCCCATTTCAAGTAGTTTTTATTGATTGTATTTGTATATGTTGTGGGGACTTAGCAGTTTTATGTTATGAGGCACTTTGTTGTAGAATATTTTTACATGATTGTTTTGAGATATTGAGTGTCTGCTGTTTTACTTGTAATTATTTTCCTTCTTGTGTTGTGTATTTGACTACATTTTGTCCAAGTTCGTATTATTTAGAATAATTGTTATTGACTTGTAGATGTAGGGAGTAATAATCCTTTGCAAGATGCCCTATACTTTAGTCTAAACATTATTCTTAGTGTTCACTTTTGAATCCTTAGTATTCTGGTAGTATTATTAATGTAGAGGTAAATTAGGCTGAAACGTAGGCATTTTTTCTGATAAATTATACTCACTTAGTT